>NC_030425.2:19425000-19725000 GCF_001660625.3 Ictalurus punctatus
GTATGCATGTTCCCTACATTTGGAGCTTTAAAAGTGAATAGTGCATATGGAGCTTTAAAATGAATTGCTCAGTGAATATGTTGAACCTCAGCAGTGCAGGTGTTTCACATCCCATGTGTTTTAGTTATATGTTACTTAATGTCAGAGTTACAGCACAGTTCCTTGCAGGTGTCGCTTTTAGTCCAGAGTGGATTATAGATTACGTATGAGATTTGTAGATGTTTTACCTGCATGTCAGTTCTAGTTTTCAGATGCCCTTTTTGGTTTCACCTTATGACTTACAATATAACTGTCACACAAATGTACACTTGGAGCACAAGGAAAGAAAAGTATAACAGGGTGAAAATGCACTTGCCCATGGTTGCCTGGGAAAAAAGTAGTAGTTCAACCAATTACCATGACAATTTGCATAGTGTAGCGCTTTCTGACTACCGTAATTTTCGGACTATTGAGCGCACCTGAATATAAGCCACACCCACTAACTTTAAAAAGAAAAAAATTTTTGTACATATATAGGCCGCACTTGTCTATAAGCCGCAGGTGTCCACGTTGTAACATGAGATATTTACACAGAAAGATGTTACACAGAAAGATTTTTTAAAAACTTTTAATTAAATACGTACCGTAAATGCTTTTTTTCCGAACAGTGCCTGTAACACGGCTGGTTAAAAAAATAAAAAATACAGTTGCCTACCAGAAAAAGTCATTGATCGCTATCTTCATCTTCCTCCTGCGTACTAAAACCACTAAAGTCGTCTTCTTCAGTGTCGGAAACGAACAGCCTCAGAATTACCGGTATTTCATCACACACTTCCTCAGTCTCTCTTTCGTTGTCGCTCTCAATGTCACTTATGTATCGAGGCAAATTCGCCCTTGAGCTTGTGCTGTCTTTATCACGCAGCAGTCCAGCCTTTCGAAACCAGTTGGTGATAGTACATTTTTTGACACTGCTCCACGCTGTTAGGATCCACTGGCAGACCTGAGCAAAAGTTGCTCTTCGCATGCTATTTCCATCTTCGACAGCCAGATCGATGGTCTTTAACTTGAAAGTTGCATCATATGCATTTCTTCGTGTGTTTTCCGTGATGAGGGGGTGTGCATGAAGCTCAAAATGACTGATCTGAAGAATTTACAGTGCGTTTGATTTAATTCGAACAGTTTCATTAGTCCACTGTGACCTGTTCGGTAATTTCATTGGTCCGATGTGACGAGGCTAAATGTTTTGGTGGCATGAAGCTCGTTATCCCGTAAAAATCCATAAATTAGCCGCATCATTGTTCAAGCCGCAGTGTTCAAAACGTGTGGAAAAAAGTAGCGGCTTATAGTCCGGAAATTTTGGTAATTCAGCCAGCTAACTATCCAACGGGGAAAGTTTCTAGCTTGTCATATACCAAGCAGAATGAAGTTAGGAAGTTACTTAAGTGATCCTGTACAGATTATAACATTGACTATGTAAAACCCATTTTAACTTCAACTTTAAATGCCTTTTTTCGGGATGCCCATGTTCAGGATTGAATTTATTTGTGATGTCATACTCCACAGTAGTGATTAATGGCTCATATAAAAATAGACACTTGAGGCTTTGAGAATTTACAGTTTTTCTTAAGTATTTCTTTTTTTTTTTTAACCTAGTCTGCTATGTTTAATTGTCATATTTTTAAGTGTCTGTTTTATCTCTGTATCAGTGTTATTGTAGAGAGATGTGAATTGTTTGCCCAGCAGGGGGCTCACACCCCTCCCCTTTCCCATCACCCTGCTCACCAGCAGCTAAACACAGAGTCACAATACTGTACACAAAGAAACCCAACAGTGCCCTGATTAATCTTAAGGCCCTTTCACACTGAGCACGACACGATAAAGCGAAGCGAATTGCAGACGAACGGTGCTTTCACACCGAACGCAAAATGTTTCATCGCCTCTGGCTAATTCACACCTGCACAATAGGTGGCGCTGACCGCGAACGCCTTTTATGCTTCTAGACTAGGTGGCACAACCCAAAATTCAGCTGATCGGCCTATCGTCTTTGACCACTGAGAAGAAGAATCACTTAAATGTTGGTGCGTAGCACCACAAGGCACACAAACTGTAAAGAAGCAGAGAAAAAGAAAGAAAATGGATTTGTAAATGGATTTCGCTGTGATGAAATCAAAAAGTTCTCTATTCTCAGATACCATTGATAACAATTACTCAACATCCATTTTCTCTACACCACGGGAAAAAAAATCTTGCCTTGTCACGTCGTGACTGATCGCGTCTGGTGTGGATAACTCCATAGGGAACTATTGTTAGATTGAAGAGCATCATCGCATCGTAGATTTGTGTTGCTTAATCACGCTCAGTATGAAATGCATTTATAACAGACTTGCAGAGATAAAATAATTCATTTGTTTATACTGATTGAAAATGTCCAATAAGTAGAATGCCAGTGTACAGTGAGAAAGGGTTAAAAGCAGAAATTCAAATGTTACATTTTTAAAAAAGTATGTTATTGCTTCTGTTTTATTACTTGAAACAACCCCACCCACCATTACTTGCTTGTTCTAAAAAGACATTACCTCAGTTATGATGTGAATATATTCTACTCACAATTTACACTCACATTGAGTCACTACTTTGGGCAACCAAGGCATCAAGTAACAAACGTCACTTGATTTGATGTAGATAGATTTGATTTACATGAAACATGCCCTAGTTTCTGCAAGTGTTATGATACTGAGCCAATAAAAGGAACTCATTCAGCAAACTATCCAGATTTGAGCAAGGAAGCGAGACAAAACACAGTGTGGAAAAAAACAACCTGTTTCAGCAAAGTGGGATTGGGGGTGTCTTTGTTCGAGTTTGCTGCAAATAATTGTCTGTTCTTTTTTATTTGTGTGTAAATCTCTTGAGACTACAATCAGGCAGAAAACTGAACCATTTTCCAACCTTACTTTAGGGTAGTTATATAAATGTATATAATTGAATATAGAGGTAGGTTTGTATTTGTTATCAAATTTGAATAGGTCAGATTTATTTTGTCAATTCAATTTTATTTACCAATTGAGATGAGGCAAGTTTCCATCTAGAGCAAATAAACAAATCCAAATTTCATTTCAATTCGAGGTTCTCATGTGCAATTGTAATTGTTTTATATTTTTGTCATATATACACAAGTATGTTACACTACTTACTATAGCCTACTTGCACTTGCTCACACACACATACACACACCAAATTATTTGGGAACTTAGCTAGTTTAATCTAATGAAAATACTTCAGTAGAAAGCCTGAGCTAAACTCACTGTTCAATACACTAATCTAATGTAAGAAGGAAAGACTCCCCAGGTTCTTAAACAGAAGCCTTAGTGATTTTGATCTCTTGTGTTTGTATATTCAATGCAAGTGGGTCATTTAGAGCACTTTCACAGCAGTGTGAAGATTTTCTTGGCTCCAAACCCATCTACAGACCCATACAGAGTATAGTATGGAGCCCATGTATACTGAACATATAGACATGTTTTTCACCTCAAAATGAAATGAATTATACATATAATACAAATAAAACAGATTAAATTAACTGAAACAGTAAAAGACAAGAACCACTGGTAACAATACAGGACAAAGCGATGACCCAGACATAGTGATAAAACAGGTGACCCAGTGATATTTCCCTTAACACCCAAAAGGATAAATGTGTTTAAAATGAGTTTTAAAATAATTATCAGAGATGAATTCATAAAAAAAAAAAAAAAAAAAAAAAAAAAAAAAACTTTACATTGTTCCAGTAATTAACATAAAATGGCTGATCTCCTTTGAACCTCATCAAATTATGATCAACAGACAAAGGAAATTACAGTCCAATGCTAGTCTATCACGGGGCATCATGCACACATACTGTACATTAATCCACTCATTTACACCTACTGGAAATTTAGCATAGATAATTCTTGCTGCAATTTATGCCAATGCAAACTGCTGTGTGGGATGTATTCCTGGTTTTCTTCCCTGTTTCTGAAAATAGAAAATTCAGAAAGTTGAATAAATTATGTAAAATTGTTAAAATATGTAAAACTATTTTAGTGTACTATTTTTGATTGATTTATTAAATGAATCAGTTATTTTACCTAATGACATTTTTTTATCATAAAAAGAGCAATTTTGCTCACATTATTCCATAAAAGTGTGGGTAATTATATACTATATAATTTCATACAACTTCTGAATTTTATCAATCCTGAAATGGCAGAAAACCAGGAATACAAAAAAAAAAACCCCTGAAATCTTTTGAGCCTACTTAGTCCGCCTGAGATTAGTCCTCGTTTGAACTCAGATGGTTGAGTATCTCAGAAGTGATGTTAGCATTTAGGCCATATGTAATTAAAGTACCATGTCACTCCCCTTCTCTCTCTGTCTCTTTCTCAGTTGTGCTCCTGCATACTCTCCATTTCTGTTTTGCACCCAACCTCACTGCCATCCTCTACCCCAGGGGACAAACCACCTCATATTTATTTTAGTCATGTATCAATATTGTTCTTTATTCTCTTTCTCTTTTGTTTTGCCACATTGTGATGTACAAATATATTGGGGATGACTTTACAAACCTGAGCTGTAAAGCAAAACTTCAAAGAGTGCAGTATTTCAGGATTTTATGTAATAGCTGCTAGGGCAGCTGTACTTGGGTAGATTGTTTGGTCTCTCTAAGTAGAGTTAAGCTCTGTTTCTGTAAGAGCCCTGATGCCCTTCATGCCTGACTTCTCCAGTGTGCTAGCAGAGTCTCTGGCATGCTGTCCATCTTGGCCTTGTTAAACTTCCTGCTGTGTTTATTACTCATCGATAGATGTCCAATTGGAAATCGGTCTTATTACAGATGAACAGAATGATAGAATGATCATTTTTATAGGTACATTTGCACCATTGCTTCACTTTACATGAATAGTTTGTAATCCATGTCATCTTTTTTGGTAAAGGTATAATATATATATATATATATATATATATATATATATATATATATATATATATATATATATATATATATATATGGAAACTAACTGGCCAGTGAGTATGAAAATTTTTTTTTTTAAAAAGCATATACTATGGTCAGCTTTAAATCTAAATGGTCACCTACAGTATGAGAGCCTATCATCATCAAAAACATCTTTGAGGAAATATAATTTGGAAGAATGGGGTTCATCTGTCCAATACAGATGATTAGTGTAGAGTATACATCAGGGTTCATTGAAGCTGTTCTAGTAGTTCATAGTGGCCCAACACTTTACTAATACATGTTATGTTGTTTTCCTTTAATTTATCACCAATCTGTACATCATATTTAAAACAGAGCTTCAAAAAACCTTTTCATGATCCTCCTGAGGCCCCTGCTGATGTTTTGTAGAGAAGCATAAATCAATGTGCAATTTTTGTACTATCAATTTGTTCATCTGTTAATCTTAGCAAACTGCTATATCCTGGTCAGGGCCAAGGTGCCTCCTATCATGTTTTGCAAAGTGGGAGGAAATGGGGGAGCCCAAAAAAACCCCACACAGATACTGAGAGAAATGCACTGGTACCCACAGTGCCCTGTATTATGAATAATTTAATTAGAGAAATTTACCCAGGACATAAAGTTTCATGTTCGAGAATCTGTTTTATATATTTTCCAAGTATGGAAATAAAATAAAATGGTCTTTTTGACTCTTTGACATTACTAAGATGATTCTGAAAGACTGTATTTTGTTCCTGTGAATAGTGAAGGTCTGCAAATAATCTGGTCTCGGTTCATGTCCAATCTGCGCTCGTCATCCTTCCGTTATTTGGCAAGAGGGAACTGAATAAATCAGCACAGCACTGCTGGGAAGTGGTGGGGAAGCTGCAATATGTGTACTGCAGGTGACCTGCAAGAGGAAGGTGGCGTAAAAGCTATTCTCAGTGCAGGGGCTGAGAAGTTGATCATCTTCAGTATGAGGACCAGTGTGTGTGTGTGTGTCTGTGTAATGTCATGCAAACCCAGCATGGTGTGTGTTTAGATAAGCAGGCGATGGCTGGGGTGGTGTGTGAGATCTTTTCCAGGATTTGCTTATAAGACTTGGCTTTCGTGTTATTGTATTTATTCATTTTATTGATTGTTGCTTTGAATGTTTTTGTTAATTGATCGAAGTCTAGTCTAAATCTGGTTTCTGGATTCTGTATTGCACATTGCTGGCTGGCTGGCTGGTTCGAGAAATATATGTACAGTATATTGCAATGTTTCCACAGATAGCAGTATAAATATATTGAATGATGTAGTCTAGGGCTTCTTAGTCATTATGTAGTCAGCAACTTCTTTAACTGTAAATAAATTCCACAGACCCCCTTACTATAGATTTATTTCATGAACATTTTTTAATATGTGCAGTAATATTTTCTGTTTATTAGAGCAATAGAAACTTTTATTCCTGAATGTTCTACTAACTGAACATATTAGGTCCAATATGCTTTTGAATTATTATGAATTGAAATTAAACCCAATCAATTCAAGGGACCAGTCAAATTAACTAATAACTAAAATAACTTAATAATAAATGAAATAACTTTGATTATGATGGTGAATAATGATAATAAATAAATAAATAAATAAATAAATAAATAAATAAATAAATAAATAAAAATCACAGACCCCCAGCTATGTTTTACAGACCTGGGGTGTACCCCAGGACCCCACTTAAAAAAAACCCTGGTCTACATTATATAAGCATATATATTATTTCTCACAAAATAACAAAGATTTAGGCAAGAAATACATTTATATTGAAATTGTACAGATTCACAATATACATTCTTGCAGTAGCCAGTAATGATTTCCTATAATGCATCTTGCTATCCCTTGCTCGATCATTCATCTTAAACCACTTAAATTCACTCTATAAAAATCGGATAACGTGCCCTAGCAAAAGCCTCCATGGCATGAGTTCAAGAAATTTTTACTTTCATTGCCAAAAAAAACCCCATGTTTTTGTTGCTACGGGATTCAGTAACTGTTTGTTCCTGTTTGTGGATAATGAATTCGCATTGCACAGAATCACTGTAGCATAGCTGGTGTCGCACAGTGAGCTAGCTCAAATACAGCAGATGCTGGCATTAAACTTTAAAAGTGTGTGTGAATGCAGTGTTGGGTTTGAGGTTCAACACAGCAGGTTGCTTAACTCCCCTCTTATGCCGCAAGGTTTGGTTTCACTGGGCTGTTTTCCAGTATAATATTATGACTTTAAAGATGGCAGACCTGGCTTTCATATACCTGATGAACATAATCAGTGCCATCTAAAAACTGAGCTCTTTTAGCATGATGGTTTAAACATTAGAGGATAATAAGCCTAGTCTTGAGGTAAAGAAAGAATTTCAATGGAAAATCCATACATACACCAATGTAGTCAATGCCTGAGTTTAAAATATAACCATAACTACTTTAAATAAAACTTTAAATAAAACCATAATAGGTTTTATTTAAAGCACCTTTATAAAGAACCCAGGGGCGTTTCTCAAATATATATGTAAAGAATACCATTTAAAAATCAAAGCTAGAATTGATACAAAAATAATGGTACATGCAACTAGGCTAAAGACATTCAAACTCAATTTTCACAACTTCACACACTTCATGTTACCATACATTTCTTGTATTAAGTCAACTGGGGTATCTACTTTCTTTCTATAAAAGCTCAGTGAGATTTATTTCAGCTTTTATTTACTATATCAGATTTTCAGTGGATAAAAAGTTGAGACACACTTTGTTAGTATTTGGTGGCTTTGCCTTTTAATTGCTTGAACTTGAATCAAACTGTTGGTGTGGCCTTTCACAAATTTCTTACAATACTTTTTGCACAATATTTTGCTCTTTCCTCCTCACAGAACTGGTGTAACTCAGTCAGGTTTATGACCCTCCTTGCACAAACATGATTTTACAGTTCAGTCCACAAATTGTCTATGGGATTCAGGGCTTTGTGGTAGCCATTCCAATACTTTCACTTTGTTGTGTTTAGGCCATTGTGTTATAGCTTTGGAAGTTTGCTCATTGTTCTGCTGGAATTTTCCAGTTGCGATGAAGTTTTTAAACTTTCTGGCTGATGTATTGAGGTGTTGCTTCAGTATTTATAGATTTCCTCATTATACCATCTATATTTTAATTGCACTAGTCCCTTTTCCAGTTAAACACTCCCACAAAATGATGCTGCCACCGCATGTTTCACAGTTGGTATGGTGTTCTTCAGATTAAAAGCCTCACCCTTTTTCCTTAATACATTATGCTGATAATTATGGACAAACAGTTCAGATTTTGTTTAATCTGACCAGAGAACAGTCCTCTAAAAAGGCTGTTGATCACCTGGAAACTTTAGTCTGGCTTTTTTTTATGCTGGTCTTGGAGTAGGGATTTTTGTGACAGCTTTTCAGGCCATGGCAATGTCTGGGGACTAGGACTGTCTTAATGATGGATGTACAGTACATACTTTGTTCCCTGATGCTTCCAACTTATTCATTAGTTCCTTTGTTGTTGTCTTGGACTAAATGTATGTATGTATTTATTTATTTATGGGGGGGGGATTCATTTCTTGCCTCTTCCCTGAATGATGCAGTGTCTGTGTTGTCCCAAACTTGTATATTTGCAAACGATTGTTTGTATGATGCTTATGGTACCTTCAGTTGTTTGGAAATTGCTCCTGAGGAGGAAAGTGGCTTGTGGAAGTCTACAAATGGACCCAAAGATTCCTGACCACAGTGACTCCATTATTGATAAATCAGTGTGCTTACTAATGACATCTTGAGAGCAGTAGAAGTACCCAACAGCAGGACATCTGTTCTGTTGTTACTAAGCTTGAAGTTGGTGCTCATCTATGCTTTAACTTCATAGAAGCAGGATAGGACAGAGGGAAAATGTAAACTAGGTAGTGGGCATGGAATGGAATCTTCAGGGGAAAAAAACAACAACAATGGATAATCAAAACCATATACTGTATACTGAATGTATGAAGCCTTGATACTGATCCCTGGGAGGACCCCTTGTACCAGTGGAATAAAGGATAATGCTGCCTGGTATACAGTAGGTGAAACCACTTCCAGGCTGTACCATGTCAGTCCTCTCTGAAGTTTCTCCAGGGTGTTTCATGAAAATACAATGGCATACTGTATCAAATGCTGCAGACAAATCCAGAAGGATAAAAGTTGAGATTTGACCTGGATCAGTAGCACAGAGCAGGTCTGTCTTTGATTTCATCAGGGTCTGCTCCCTGTGCATATGAATCCAACTCTAATAGGCCCTTTCAGAAGGGAAACCAAAGCATATATCACATCAGCAAGAAGAAGCAACTTCATTCTCGGCTGAGACGTGGTTTGGTCATTTCTTTCTTCGCAGATCTGACAGTTTAGAGGATTCAGCATCCGCTATGCAAACTGATACTGCTGCAGCATGTTCTGCTGAAATTTCCAGTTGTGTTTTATTTCCTGGTTCCGAAGATTTATGAGGGAAGTCTTGCACATCTGTATTAGTGAACTGTTAAGCCTAGAGCTTGGACAAATGAAAGATGGAAGGGATATGCATACACTTGGCCAGCACACAGTGGCTCAGTGTACTTTAGACTTCCTCTTTCCTCATGAACTTGACATTCTTTTTTTTCCTCAGAAAACTATTCAAGGTCTGGAGGGTAAGTCTGAGATATATGTGTATCAATGAGGTTTTGTGCTTTTTAGCATTAAAATTAGCAGAACTGATAATCTTGAAATATGATGGTATACTTTTGACATGTTGACATAGTGATTATGACATAGGGATTATGTCCAGTTCCAGTGGTTTGACTGACTCAGTGTACTGTATCTGTTTCCCCAGACAATATTCTTACTGCATGCAGTCATATAGCTTATACTAAGCATTGCCTTTTATATCATGTCCTCATAAATGTTGGCATGATTTTGTTTAAAATATTACAGGAATAAATTGAGTCCATTCTGCTGACTCTTCAAAGGTGTTCACATGATAATAAGATAATCATCAAAATGGCAAGTAGCAATGGCATACCTGGATACCTGAATTCTATACCTTTGCCAACCAGTTTGTGAGTTCAAATCCCCTGCTTTCCAGTGTTGGGACTTTAACAAAGACCCTCAACTGCTCTAATTTATTCCTGGATTGGATTATGTCCCATTTCAAGTAGCTTTGAATGATTCAATTCAACTCAGTTTTATTTGTATAGTGCTTTTAACAATGGACATTGTCCTAAAGCAGCTTTAGCGATATAAATTCATGATATAGATTTTAAATGTATGAATTTGTCCCTAATGAGCGAGCCAGAGGCAACGATGGCAACGAAAAGCTCCCTGAGACGATATCCCTGAGAAGAAACCTTGAGAAGAACAAGACTCAAAAGGGAACCCATCCTCATCTGGGTGACAACGGATAGTACAGTTATAAATAAATCCCTTCTATAAATGTGCTAATACTACATGCTCAAATAGTGCAGCTGTGTAACCAGGAAAATTCATTACAGTTTTTATATGAGGTCTGTTTTTCCTTGAGTGCAAAACTGTTTGTGGCAATTTCACTGCTAAAGCTATAATAGCAATTGTAGTCTTAGCCATAATAGCATAACTGTTCACATGAATTGAGGTCCAAAACTATCTTATGGTTTTTAAATGGTACCATCCTCAGATTTCTCAGTGATCTTTAGGCTGTGGGGCCATCCTCAGCAGCAGCATGTGATTTCTAATTAATGAGAACTCCAACTAGAAGTAGGGCATCAGGATGGATCAGGCAGGTCCAGAGAACAGAAGGGGTCAGGATCACTGGTATCTCAGGAGCATCATGTGTAGCTCGACAGAAAGAGAGAAGGAGGGAGAGGAAAAGAGAGGGAGAGATTGTTAGGTATGCTTATTGTCCCGTAATGGTTAAGGAGAATGTACTTTGTACAATGTACAATGTACAATGTGCGAGACCAATCGGTGCTTTATAGGTCAACATTACTGTAATCTTCTCTGTCAGAGAGCTAACTAATATACACTTAGCACAGATAAAGCTATTACTAACTATGGAGGAAGAATAACTGAACATCTTGCACTTAACACACTGAACAAGCTGAATGTTTGCCATATTGGGAGTTTAATGTACCTTAGTCAAAGATAATTTGATATTATTTAGACGGATCCGACGTGGATGGACTCCACTTGCTGTCTTTAGTCAAAAAACCAAAAAACAAAAGCTTTCTTCGAAAAAATGGAAATACGACAGAAGGGAAAGTGAAAAGTACAAGAAATGAGAATGATGGTGCAAAATTGTTAATGAAAAGAAAGGAACAGTATAATTTAAACAGTGACACAAGCAAGAAGCTCCCAGCAAACGATTTGAAAACAGAAACTTCGTCACAAGAACTCCAATGATGAACATCTGCATGAGACACTATAGAAACCTTCTATCAAATGATTAAATGTAGTTACTTCATACCAACAAATCATTATATTGTGTTGCTAGTTCTTAATTGGTAACTGCTGCTAAATACTGCTGTTGCTGTTATTGTTATCACTTTTGACGATTGCATGTGCAATAGCTTCAACCAGATTCCAGCAATTTTGACCTTGCAAGTTTCCTATAGATATCTATTTCTGGGTTTTTAATGATGAACTGGTTATCATTTTAATGATCAACTGTTTTAAAAATGAATCAATAACAGAGATCAATAACAAGAAATTTAGTCAACAGAACAGAAGTCACCGATAATTTTCCCTTTAGAAGTGATAACTCATTTTCCGATTGTAGACTTATAATTCTTTAAAATTTGGCATTAATGTTGTCCTTCCATAAGTAGATTAGGTTATAAATGTAAGGTTGGCTCAGCATACATCCATCCATCTTCTATACTGATTAATCCTTTTCACGGGGAATCCTGGAGCCTATCCAGGGATCATCGGGCTCAAGGTGAGGTACACCCTGGACAGGGTGCCAATCCATCGCAGGGCACACAATCACATACACATTCACACACCCATTCATACGCTACGGACACATTGGACATGCCAATCAGCCTACCATGCATATCTTTGGACTGGGGGAGGAAACCGGAGTAACCAGAGGAAACCCCAGCAAACTCCGCACACACAGGGCCATGGCCATGGTGGGAATCGAACCCTTGACCCTGGAGGTGTGAGGCAAATGTGCTAACCACTAAGAATAACCAATATTTTACAAATGCTAGAACTTCTTGTTTAGATGCATGCAAAGAGAAATGTACAGTATTTCAGTTTAAGTTTTCAGAATTATATACTGTATAATAGAATATCAAAGTTTGACCATGTCAAGGGTGTTCACAGGCCACGACACATTATGTGCTCTGAAAATTCTGCTATATTGGTAGGGAAATTTCTTTGTATTTCCATTAAGCAGTGTTTTATTGAGAAATCCCTTGTTGGATACAGCTTTTATCTTTGAAAGTGCCCTTGGAAAAAGCAGTTTATTTGGGAAATGGATTACATTGAGCCCTAAATTGCTTGCATATTGGATAGCTTTGCATTTATCTTCTTTGTGTGTGTGTGTGTGTGTGTGTGTGTGTGTGTGTGTGTGTGTTTTTGTGCACTCATATGCCTGAAGTTCAGTTTTGTCTTGCAAACACAAGCATATTAGATCAAGAAGCACTTCAACAGTGTGTTTGTTTAATAGTTTTATTAGTTCTCAGTTTGTCTTTGACTGATTAGCAGCCATATGCAGTGTCAAATGTGTCATGTTTTCCATGAGATCTGAGAAGTTTATTCAGATTCAAAGTGCAGATGTTTTTGTGAAATGTAATAATAAATAATGAATTGATCTTAAGTGTTTAAAACATGATTTAGATGATGGTTTACATGATAGTTTAAAACAAGATTTAATCACGTATCATTACACCTCCATGGGTCATTCTTCTCCCAGTATTCTGGCAAAATGTTAACATACAGAGTCTGAACGTTCTTCGTAATAACCGTACTGGAGGATGTTTAATGTGGAAAAGATGTTCAAGTCTAGACTGTATTTAGGTACAATTGTGTTTCTTCCTGAACCATTAGACACAATTATCATGCTTTCTCCAATATCTTCGTGATCTTTAAACCTCTGATAATTTACCACTCTGAACCAACAAACTTTGCAGCCGGAATCTTGAACATGATGTGTGTTAATTAAACAAACATCTCAAGCTCTGTTCATTCCCTTCCCTAGTTATATGCTTTTGTAATGTTCTTTCAGTAAATGCTGAAATGCTGAGTGGTATTTGGAGTATGTCCCATCAGGAGATTAGAGTTTAGAGAAATGGAAAGGATTGTTCAGACCACAGTGTATTTCGTTTGGAAGAGGTTTGAGAATTTCTAAAGAGTTTTGAGAATGCAATACTGTATTATGATAAGATCTTGGGAACTGCACATGTTTTCCAGACACGTTAATGCAATTAATGCATTAATTTATCTTAAGTGCAGATTTACCTTGCAAGCCAGATGTATTATTAACAAAAAAGAATCATATGGGACCCAACATGAACCCCTGAGGTACATCCAGGAAATATCCGGTTGCCATTTATGCCTTTTGTCTTTTATACTTGTAAGACCTTTCGCGTACCTTGCCAATGTCTGATCCAAATAATCAAAAGCAATGAAGAACCCCGTTGCTTTAGGGTTAAATTTGAGATGTCACACAAGCAGTCCCAGTTATGTTCTGTTGTGTAAAACATTTTTTATCCTTAAGCTAATACTATAACTAATTTCTTCAACAGGACAATATACACCGATTAGCCATAACATTAAAACCACTGACAGGCTAAATGAATAACATTTATTTTCCCATTACAGTGGCACTTGTCAAGGAGTGGGATCTGTTAGGCAGCAAGTGAACAGTCAGTTCTTAAAGGTGATGTGTTGGAAGCAATTAAAATGGGCAAGAGTAAGGATCTGAGAGATTTTGACAAGGCCGTAATTGTGATGGCTAGACGACTGGGTCAGAGCATCTCCAATATGGCAGGTCTTGTGGTGTGTTCCTGGTATGCAGTGGTTAGAATCTACCAAAAGGTCTGAGCAAACGACAACTGGTAAACAGGTGACAGGGTCACGGGTTCCCAAATGTTCATTGACGTGTGTGGAGAGTGAGGGCTACTCCATCTGATCCGATCCCACAGAAGAGCTACTGTAACAAATATTGCTGAAAAAGTTAATGCTGGCTATGATAGAAAGGTGTACTTACAGGACTTAAAGGATCTACTGCTAACATCTTGGTGCCAGATACCACAGCAGTCCTTCAGAGGTCCATGCCTCAACAGGTCAGAACTCTTTTGGCAGCTATATTAGGCAAGTGGTTTTATTTTTATGGTTGATTAGTGTATGTATTTTGACTCAGTTTCTGTAAAGAACATGAAAAGTCATTTTGAAATCCACGTTCACATTATAGAGATGACACTCAGGTCATTTAACCTGAAAGTAAAATTTTGGAAATAAAGTTTTAAATTACTAGTGTGTGTAAATCTGAGCAAAGAAGGGTGATTTAATTGCTGTCTCACTTACTTTCTTACTTCCCTGTGTGCACACATCCCTGTGTGTGTCATCATGGGGATGACCAAACATGATAAGGGTTTTTAAATGTCTTTCCATAACTTGTAATTATTTATTACAGCATTGCATCTTCTTTCTTTTTCTTTTAAATCTGCTCCTTTACTATGTATTTAATTATTTACTTACCCATATGATAAACCAGTCCAAGTGACATCCATTAAAGGTCCTTTCATTCATTCATTTTGTTGAAACAGTAAAACAGTATAAGTGACATCAGGATTTCAAATCGTTCAGGAAATGAGGACAACATTTGAGTTTACAGTCAGTAAATAGCAGCAAGGCTGGAAAGCTAGCTGAGGTCACATTTCTGTTCATCCCTGCTGTCTTGCCTGTTATTTTGGCAAGGAATTGCTGCTGGAAAAGCACAGGGTTATAGGCTAAAATGTTCAGCCCATAGGGAAAAGCCAGTAGGGGATAAAATGCTATATACAGTATTATCCTGAAGCCCAGCTGAACTCAACCATGAGTGACATGTGATAATTGAAAGTATTTTATCTACGAGTCATTATTGGAAAAGAGGCAGACTGTCCAAGCTGACAACAGTAGTTTCTCTCAATTTTAACACAAAGTGGGGAAAAAAAGAGTGCACACTGCAAAATAAAACAGCTTTTGCTGTGATTTTCCCATAGTTTGGAGAAAAAAGTCTCTCTTTTTTTGGTTTGATGTGTTAAATGTGCAATTTTTTATTCTGTGATTAAAGAGTATATAAAATGTAACAGTTACACCATGGGGTAACTTTCTGTTAGATACGGTACTTACAGTAGTTAATTAAATGTGCTCCTAATTAACTGTTATTTGATCACTATGCGTCACTCATTCACAGCAGACCATGAATGTGTGGGAAAGAATTATGTGCTCATTATAATACTATGCAGTGTCTAATCAGTTCATTAGCCTACATATTAGAAAAGAATCACCTTTATCACAGGACTAACCACACTGTCAACAGGGGTGTGTAATATAAAATCCTATCCTATTAATGTTCACTGCAACTAATTTATTATGCTTATTCCCTGGATGGTGGCTAATATCAGAACACCATGAGACAATAGAAAGCAGTTGCTTTGTTTTAATTGAATTCTCCACACTGTAGTTTGGATTGGTGCCAAGCACTATGATTTGCACAGCTGACCTGTTCCCCTCACTTATGAACTGGGATGCAATCACAGGAAATCACCCACACATGACCATTTCAGCAAGAACAGACTCAAAAGCAGTTTTATTCAACAAGTCATTAACTGTAACCTTGACTTGAAAACGCTATTCAGTACCCAAGCAATGATAGCAGTGGTGTAATACTACTACTGCTAGGAACAATTTACATACAAAAATACTGGTCCAATACTGTTCTAAATTCAGATGCATACACTGGAAAAAAGGGAATATGTGGTCGGTCAGATTTAAGAGAATATATTACGTATAGTTTACATAAAAATATTGTTTCTCATCAAAATGTGATTTCACTGCTTATACTAAACTTAATTTAAACAAGATTCTAATTACTAGATTGATTTACTATGTAGAGTGAGCGTGATCAATTACATTATGAAATCTCTCAAAGATGTTGGCACTTGATGTCAACTATACCTAAAGTATTACATTAAAATGCAATATAAAATGTGTGGTAGAATAGTGCGGTGGTAATGTGGCTGTTGCAGAACACCAGTGACTTGAGTTTATTCCTCAGTTCAGGTGAAATGGTGGAGTTTGATTTTATTCAGGGCTTTGAAAATACATTATCAAATCATGTTGGTTTTACAAAAACAAATTACGATCATGTGGAACCGGCATATGCATTTGAATTAAGTCAATTTAATGATCTTTTCTTCTTTTTCTGGTGTATGCTTGATATGTATGCTAAGTGTCCTGAAACTTAGCATACATAGTTATTAGCACCTTCTGGCAAAATGAATCTCATTCTGAACCAAGACAGCTTTCCTTCTAAGAAACCATAGTTTTAGATTAATGGAAACCCAGTTCATTTTCACACCAAATAATTCACAGCAGCCATATTCAGAGTTTTCTGTTTTCACACTCTATTAATTAGCAGTGAGGGAATTAGTATCGCTAAGCTCTTTTGCAGAGGGCCTGTATGTCAGCCAAGATCTGAGCAAATGTTTGGATCTTTAGAATTAATGATGGTTACTGTGCTTATGTTCATGTGAGAAAATTAGGATTCCTGCTTCTCAGGGAACAAATTTCATCTTGGGGGAGAAAAAAACCCTTAGTTTTTTCTAGTAAACAAACACATTAAAAAAATACACATTTTTCCTGAAATATAGCTGATCAGCCAAGATATAGTTGGCACGTTTGATACTGTTTGCTACATTGGTTTACACGTTTTATAAGGCTCATGTTGTTAATCAGTTACATTGTATCTAGTTTTTCACACTTTCCAATGTGGAAATAATAACTGTATGGTTTTCTGTACCGCTTATCCTTACTGGGTCATGGGGAACGTGGAGCTTATCCCAGGTTGCATGGGGCACAAGGCAGGGGACATCCTGGATGGGGTACCAATCCATCACAGGGCACAATCACACACACATTCACACACACCCATTCATACACTAAAGACATTGTTTGCACATGCCAGTCAGCCGATAATGCAACTCTTTGGACTGGAGGAGGAAACTGGAGTACCCGGAGGAAACCCCCGAAGCATGGGGAGAACATTCAAACTCGGAACCCTCAACCCTGGAGGTGTGAGGCAAACTCGCTAACCACTAACCCCACAAAGATTTGGGTAAAGGGAGACATTTAATAGTTTTCATTTTTCACTGTCAATCCAGGGTGCTCCAATAAGGGGGGCATTCATTGATATACTTGGATATACTTCAGTACAAGACATCAGCCTAAATACTTATTATAAAGACTGTCCAAATCAGTTTTGGAGTAGAATTTGTATTGATTTATACCACCATCACAGAATCTGACCGAAAAAAGCAATTTCATCTGCGTAGACAGTCATTTATAGAATAACCATTGTGCTCTTGTTTAAACAAAATTGATATTGATTTTAAGCAGGAGTCACCACCTGCTGAGAGCTACTCTGGGTAATTAAATGACAATAACAGCTGGGAGCGTCAGTAGCTCTTCATTTTCCCCATGTCACTGAGTTTGAAGAATGAATGGTGCACTGGCTAAAACAGTGCTTATATTATACAGTGCTTATATATTCAAGTCTTTATATGTGATTACCCAGTGTAACTCTGAATAAAAAGGAAAATCTGACAGACTGGAGCACAGAGTAACCATTTAAGGGACAGCTGTAAAGTTTAGAAATGGTTAATTTTGTGAAAAATATGTGAACGGTGATACCAGTGATGGGATATATATATATATATATATATATATATATATATATATATATATATATATATATATATATATATATATATATATATATATATATATATATATATATATATACTGAGTATACGGCTGCATCCCTACTACCCTACTACACAGTAAGCGAAAAGCAGTACACCATATAAGTAGTAAGTTTGAATTCTCAGTATTCATAAAACAGCAGGCGATAGATACCTAGATGACCTACTGCTTCCACTGAGATTTTGCAGCATGGAACCTTTGCACACTTTTCTATCCCATAAGTCAACGGAAATGGCGTGGAAGAGCTGTCAGAATAAAAAATGTCGGAACATAGTCCGTCAGTTCTTTTTAAGTTGGAGGACACATGACAATGCCAACATGGAGGATGTGGTATGTTCGAATTGTATTCATGCTACACATTTATTTATGCTGATCAGTATGTACTGTGATGACAGCCGAGCAGTAGGTACTGAATCGATTGCAGTAGGTACTAACACAGTATGCGATTTCGAACACAGCCTATGTTTTTTTTAATTTATTTTGGCCATCTATTCCTAGTGGTGATATGCATGCTTGCAATTATAAATGAATAAAAAAAAAGATTCTGTCATTTAGGAATGAGCTGTAATCCACATAAAAAAAAGTTGATGAGACAAATCAAGTCATCTTAGTTAGCATGCTCACCATTGTACAGTGAATGAGGACATTCTGTTTTTTTATTTTTCACATTTCAATTTTTTCATGTATAAACAATTTCTCTGTAAGTAGAAGAAACGGAAAAGGTACTGTATCCTTCATATCTCTCAGGGTTATGAAATTCGTCATCTGACACTTAAGTGTGTCCTTTGTCCCTTCCATTTCCTAGCCCAGTATTAGAGTGTGACTATTCAAATAGCTCTGACCAGAGCTAAAAAGACTGAATGTTTTTTTTTTTTTTCTTTTTTTTTTTTCTAGAGACGAGTTTAGAATTGCAGAAAATTGCTTTCATTCAAAAGGTAACAGTGAAGGCCAGAAGGCATTTGCACTATTACACTTAAATGGCAGCCTAACAGAAGTGTAAAAATGCCACCTAGTTCAGGCTTACAAGCCTCTAACATTTTATGCTTGCACCAAGTTACACACTCTCAGCCTCAACCTTAAATGCAAACACCTATTAATTAGTAGGTACAAAATCTGGAAAGAAAAAAGAAAACAAGTAACTTTGATGTGACTAAGCTTCAGATTCATGGTGACACTGACCAGGATAATGAAATTCCTGAAGATGCTAAATGTACAAAAAAAAAAATACAAATAATTGCACATATTACAAGCAGCCCCTTAGCTAATGTGTATTGCTAATTTTTGTTGCTGATTCACATGTAAACATGTATCAAGAAACCCTAATTCTAACACCTCTAGACTGAGATTCCCAATCACTTAAAGACAATTGTTCATTTGTCTATTGTTTGAATATGACCAGTGCTTAATTTGTAAAACATGCGGTGTTGAAATACCAAACGAGAGTTAATCCTGCAAGTGGACGAGAAAGGAAAAGGTCCCAGAACATATATACACAACATTAATCTAAACGCTTAAAATAATACAGTAGTGTTGAATGCAATCATAGAAAAATAGTGTAGGTATGTTGAACACTGTACAATGAAGGATTGCAGCCATAATATTTTAGTGATGCCGTAAGAGAACTGAAATCAACTGCATATTTCCACTTAAGCTTTACAGTATGTGCTTAACCACTCAGCAAACATTTTTTAAAGTAAGTAAATTATGCACTTTAAACAACATAACATGAATTTAACAAAAAAATACCAATATCAAATTAAAAACTTACTCCACAATGCAGCAGTGTAAGTTGGTCTCTGCTCGTCTATGGCAGTTCTGTGTCCTTTAGAAATTCAAAAACACATATGGCACATGTGCGACCAATGGGCCAACAAGTATCAGTAAAAGAAATGATGTCTCTCTTGCTTTTTTAGCATCTTGTTCTATCCCATCACTTCTGTGTACTATTTAAAAAAAAATTACAACAAAGTCAGCTGCCTTTTTTTCTCCACCATATCCATGATCAATGAGCACATTTGATTGATCATGCGAGTATGCAATGATTACCATTGATTGTACTATTGGAAAGGAGGTAACACAAAGAATGATTGTTCATTAAAATTATCTTATTATGATGATTTATTAATTTTCTTTTTATTAAATGAAAAATGCTGTAGGGGACAAGGTGGCTTATTGGTTTGCATGTTTGCCTCGCACCTCTAGGATTGGGCATTTGAAACCCGCCTCCGCCCTGTGTGTGTGGAGTTTGCATGTTCTCACTTGCTTTGGTGGTTTCATCTGGGAACACTGGTTTCCTCCCCCAGTCCAAAGTCCAGTGTTGTAAGCTGATTAGCATCACAAAATTGTCCATAGTGTGTGAATGGGTGTATGAATATGTATGCGATTGTGAAGGTTTGGCACCCAGTCCAGGGTGTCCCCTGCCTTGTGCCCCAAGAGCTTTACCTGAAGTTAATATGTAGCAGTGAATTAGAAGAAATATTTTTATGTTGTTGTCCAGGGTTGGGAGGCTTACTTTAAAAATGCATTCTGTTACAGTTACAAATATGAAAGTAATGTAATCGGTTTACTTTTGCATTACTTCAAGGTCACATATATAGATAAAGTCAAGAGAAAAGCAATATGATCTAAAATAATTTTATTTAGAGCTTATTTTAGAGCTTAAAAACATGTTCAATGTTTGGATTTGTTTTAATACAATAATAATATTTTTAAATATGTTATAATATAATACATAATATAATAATAAAATATTTAAGACAATATATTATTAAAATTATAATAAATGAATACATAAATAAAAGATCATTGTCCCTGATGTGGGTAACAGTACATTTTTTCAAAAGAGGACACTTTTTGGGGGGTTGGGGATGGGGGGTTAAAAATGACCTTATATGGCCATGGGCATTGTTTCGACTCAGGACAGCCGTCATTTGCTGTTATTGTCAAGCAACTTTTTGACGCCGTACACAACAGCTCTTCACCTTCGTGCGTTCGCTGAGAGTAGGCTAATGGTTGCAAGAAAGGAATTTGGCCAATAGTTGCTGCAAGCCTTTTATAATCAACATGCACACACATGATGCAGTATTAGACCATAAGCACATCATAATGAAACTAAAGAAATTCTCTTTTCTCTCGCTCGCTCTCAAAAAAACGATGTTATATATCATTTGTGGCTGTCAGGGAGCCGCTATCAGTATACGGGAGACTCCCAGAACTTCCGGGAGAGGTGGGCTGTCTGTTTACTGTATGTTGTTATTTATTTTTTATCTTTCTTTTCATGTCTTTTCAATTACCGAGTCCAAAATGTCAGAGTCCGTGTCAAGTTCAAGTACAAATTTACCCGAGTGCATGAGAAATTCGAGTTCGTTCATAATTGCACTCGAGTCCGGACTATAAATTTTCTCAAATTTAGAAAATCTGGCCAGATTTTTTTTTTAAGGTACAAAAAAGAGGACATGTCTGGGAAAAAGAGGATGTATGTTCACCCTAAAAGCATTTCAGAGAATAATTTGTGTGAATTTCTACCAAATTAACTTTGCGCAAAATTTATTTGTGCATGCACCAGGAGGTTGCTCATGTGAGCCACGAGTGCTAATTAATTAACTTGCTCATTGTTATTGCTGATCCAAATAATAAAGCTGTCAAACAGTGCTTGTTATTCCCTCTCACCTCATTTGCAGAGTGTTCAATTGGGAAGTTCAAACTGCCGTATGATTATCCCAGTGTGCATGGCAGGTGGCTATACGATTAAAACAGATAATAAAATCTTAAGGATGTATAATTAAAGAGTCATTAAGAGCTTTTGAATGCAGTGTTTGGCATTTCATTGGTGACTGGGCAACATTACGATTATTATTATTGTTATTGTTATTATTATTATTATTATTATTATTATTATTATTATTATTAGCAATAAACTTTATAGAAAAGACCAATTTACAACCAGCAGTAGAATGAAACATGAAAAATGAGAAATGCAGCTGGTTGTGGCTTTTATATTTCAATGTTTATAAAACTGCCTAATTGCTAATATCAGGATCAATTCCTATTTGTTTCTTAGTTGACACACTCCTGCTCCAGTACCATCCATCTCAATATGTCTCCTCATACTTCTCTCTCTTTCTCATATTTACAGTGTGTGTATATAAAATGAACAGATCTCAGTGTAACAGCCTTCACATACCATTAGGATTAATAAAATCCCTGTTTTTTAATCATAGTGTAGGACACACAATGATGAGTTTTATGCATGTGTCTTAAAAACAACAACAACAACAACAACAACAACAACAACAACAACAACAAAAAATGACTTTATCCCAGTATTTTTGGAGAATTATTCTGTGCTCAGCACTAAAAAATTTATATTAATGTCACTCACCATCATCAGTGTTTCATATAAGTTAAAAAGTCTGTCATCGGTTTGTTATATTGCTCGTTTCCGTCAGTGCAAGATAAGTCAGGTTTCAAAGCATAATTCGGTCTTGTTTTTCCGTTCACCCAAAGAAATTATAGAATGTTGGGCTTGATAGTTGCCAGTGCAGTGTAAGGTGTTTGACTGAAGTGAAAATATTTTGCTGAAGGCTGCTTCAAATCTGAACACAACACAAACCCACCCTACTAGAACAAATCTACTGTATGTCCTGAGTGTGATGCCGAGACCTACCTCCAATCTACAAAGGCAAATTTTCAGGGTTTACCATGTTGTGGAAAGGAAAAGGTCCAAAAGTATTTTCCTTGATTAAGCTTGATTAAACTTAATGATGCAATATTAAGCTTAATTAAGTTTAATGATGCAATAGAGAGGAAATAACTATACAATCCACAAACAAACCAATAAAAAGAGCTATTTCAATTCTTCAACTCTGCTGGGCTGTAAAGTCGTAGTTCTTTTCCAGTGTAGTCACATAACCAGGGGCAAGGCACAAGATAAGTTACTGTAAGCAACAGCAGATTTGATATCAATATCCACAAAGTGGGCTAAAATTAAACCTAGAAATAGGGTTCTAGTCAACATCATAAATTGATTTTAACAATAATAACAAGGCTATTATTGTTAATTTTAATTGATTAGAAATCTATTATTGAAAAAGGACATGCAACTGTTGTGTAAAAATAATTCATATTTTTAACTTGTGTGGAAATAGGCTACCAAGGTGATTTGGCCATAAAATCCCATCTCTGTATCATAATTCAGGAATTTATAGCAGGCCTACCCCACATTCTGAGCCAAGGTGGTCACATCTCATCCTGAGGCTACTAAATCAAATTGGATTCAATTAGAGTAGCAGTATTGTCAAATATCGAATTGTTGCCTTAAGAATCAAAATCATATTGTATCATGTATCAAGCCTGAGGTTTACACCCCTTGAAGATACCTGTCTTCTTTTACTGCAAACAAAAAAGATGTTTAACCTTATTGCATTCAGGTGAAGGTATTGCAGGTAAAGCATTCAGGCACAGCCTACTTTTGTTATCAATCATTTTGTTACCAGTTTTGGTCTCATCTGACCACCACAATTGTAGTTAATATTCGCGACTTCTGGAAAATTTTCAGTTCTTTAGACATGTGAAACTTTTTGTTATGACCCTAAATGTGCTTAATGGTATTTCTAAACGGGGTTGTGTAAAATTTATTTATTTATTTATTTATTTTTTACATGTGTGTAACGTCTTATTTAGAATCCAGATTTTAAAAAAAACACACACACAAAAAAAAAAAAACAGTATATGATTGATCATAAGGACAGAGTTCTTGGCAATTGGGAGCAATTGAAAAATGTTTGTAAAGAATGACAATTTGTTTGCATTTTTTAAAAACATTTCCTCGGGTAGCAAATTTTTTATATTATTATTTTAAAAAATAATTTATAATAAGATGATTTTTTTTGTCAAAGCAAATTTGAGTTAAAAATTTAATTATGGTGTATAGTAAATGCTAATTGCTGAATGCTGTTCACTTGTGACAGTTGTCATCACCTGGGCTACTTTATCAACCTCTCCATACGTTGGGATTGGACAGGCCACAACGTTTACACTAAGTGATGAAGTGTTATGTGAGTTACGACACTTTGAAACATTTGGCTATATTTTGGCTGCTTGGCTTGGCCACTGAGGACAGTGGGATAATTGTACTCAGACAAATGTGAACCTCACACGACCTGACCAGACTTCAGCCTTGATCCCTAAGCTGCTGCCTTAATTGAGCTTGTCTGAGTTTGTCGTAGGTTGTTAGAGAAATCACTTTTTTGGCTGATGTAACAAGGAAGGGTTGTTGAAAGCGAGCATGAAAAGAAGCAGCAGGCTGCTGCATACAATTCAAGTACTTTGAAATGGTACTTTTTTAAAGATAAAATAAATTGCAAAACCATGTAGGGTTTAAATGGGAATGTGTACAGTATATAAAGACCAAACAACAGGCATTCTTATATTTCTACCAATATACTTTGTACAGTAGATAAAACCTCAGACTGTGTCAGCATCACTTTGGTTTGTCCTTAAATTGCGGTCAAATTTTGTGGCAGGTTTTCAAACAGATAAACAGAGGAGTCATAATCATCATTCAGAAAGCAGGCACAGATCAAACCAGTGAAAACATGACTCAAACATGCTGCCAGACTGAAACTGACAATGAAAATTGGTATTTATACACAGCCTGATGATACCTTGTAAGACAAAAAGACAAAAAATCACAAGGAGCAAGTGGGACAGGGACTCAAGAAATGAAGAAGTGTACATAAAAGGCCATAAAATATGGCCATTTTGCTCTGCTTGCAAAAATAGGTCCTGGGGAAGTTATAATCACTTTATAACACGTCAGCCAGCTCAATAACTAGCTCACGTTGATTTGTGCATTCCCGTTAAAGGTGCTACCAATAAAGTTGGCTTCCCGTCTTCCTTTTTATCTTCAGCTGACTAGCTTTCATATTTTAAGTCAAAAGCATTTCTGAAAAGTATTGTTTGCCATGTCCGCTGATGATGTTGCTACTGTACACTACTGTAGTAACTGCTTCGAACTAGGAAGTGGAATTTTACATGGTGAACACAGACAAGCGGAGTGATAGACACAGTGAAATGTCCCAGTGCGGTTATAGGAAATATAGACAATCCTGGAACTCTACTCGACCAATCAAATTAGTGGACCAACTAACTGTTGTGTAATAGTTCATATACAGGTTTATGCAGCTGCTTAAATTGATTTTTTGGGGTCTCTATTCAGATTATGCCAAATAAAACCTACATGCATTTCACACCTATGAGGTTTCCAGATTTGCCTTAATTAAAATAGTCTGAGGCAGCGTTTCTCAATAGCATTTAGACCACTGTATTTCAACTAAAGGAAACAAAAAAAGCACATTGAAGAATGAAATAGCATTTTTTTCCCCTTTGTTGTCAAAGAATTAAATTTTTTTATATTGGGTGCTGATAACTTACTGGAGTTACTAGGTATTAAATTTAGGTAATGAAATTGTAATGTGTGTGCATTATAAGCTGTTTTATCACACTTTTAATTTGCTATTTTGATTCTTCAAATGACTAAAATAATGCCAAAAGTTTTGTTAATACAGTGATCACTCCTGTAAAGAAAACAGGCCTACTCTTTGAATGATAATCTGACTGAGCATTCATTTGCTCCTCCTGTCTCTTCCAGCGTCCTCTTTGTGGAAAATAAAACCTATTCATGGACTTTGAATGAATGGTACTATTTCGTTAATAGTGTCATATTTATTTATTTAATATTGCCTTGAAATGGCATAGTTTTTCAGTGTATTTACATCAATTTCAGCCTGACATATTATGACTACATCAAACTGACAGACTACATCAAACTCCACACTGTATGCTTAACTCTTTCACAACTTCTGAATAGCACTCAAATCTGCAGTTATGTTTGTGGTCTAAATACTGACATCTGAGTATTAATTCCTCACTGCAAATACATACTGTAAGTAAGTAGTACATTATTTGACACAGTGAAGGGGTGTGTAACACTGTAAATTAACAGATAGATACACAATGGCTTAGTTCATTCTGAAAAAATATGTATTGATTTATTTGTACCATATTCCTTTCTTCTTCTGTCTTTCATTGTCTCTCCTTTCCTTTCACGCCTCTTCTCTTTTCTTCTCTTCTCGCTAATCCAGATGTTAGAGTGTTTTTTAGTTAATTCCCTGAAGTTTTAGGTCCACATTTTGTCAAGATTCTCATGGACCTGTTGATCTTTCTACCACCCACGCACACACACACACACACACACACATCTGTTTCTGGAGGAGATGTGATTGATGAAGGACTTCCGCTGGTGGTCTGTAGGAGAGCGCGCGAAGGTCAACTCCTACTGGAGACACACATACACACACACACCTGGGATAGCCACTGAATGTGTTTGCTACTTTGTGGGTGTCCATGTTATAACTGGCTACTGTCGTGTCTGTCTGTTGGGTGTTATTATGTAAAAATCTACAGTTAAAATAAAATGTCTACACACCTGTTAAAATGACTTTTTTTATGTAAAAAAGAAAAGAAAAAAAGAAACCACGATAAATTATGTCAGATCTTTTTCCACCTATGTGATATAGCAACCAAAAAAATTCAAGTGAAATATAAATAGAAACAGTTAAAACAAACACACTTAGAATTATCTGGTTGCAAAGAGCTTACAAAATGTGTGCTCACTGTCAAAATGTATTGATCAGGAGAGGAGTACAAAAGACTTTCCAAAAAAGGTTTGATGAACCAAGGAACACAATCAAGGCAATCATCAAAACATGGAGAAAATGGGGCATTACAGTGATATATACAAGAACACGATGTCCCTCCAAAATGGACAAAAGGACAAGACGAAAACTCATCAGGGAGGCAGCAAAGACACCTACGGCAACATTAAAGGAGCTGCAGAAATATCTGGCAATACTGGTCACTTCCTGCACGTGACAGCAATCTCTTGTATTCTGTCTTGGCTATGGTGGGGTGGCTAGATGGACCCTCAGTCTTACAAATACAACCACCATCCAAGCCTGCCTAAATCATCTCAAACCATGTGGCAAAATGTGTTATGGTCTGATGAGAGCAAGGTAGAATTTTTGGGGTATAATAAATAAATTTAAAAGACATGCTTGGCCAAAAACAAGACAGCTTATCATCCAATGAACAGCATGCTCAAGGTGAAGCATGGTGGGGCTGCTTCTCTTCAGCTGGGATTGGGCCTCTATTAGACAGCTGAAGAAAAATTTTACCTTCCAGCATGAAAACAACACAGCACAAATCCAAGTATTAATGGCTTCGGAAAAAAAGATCAACATTTTGAAATGGCCCAGTCAGAGCCCAGATCTAAATCCTATTGATTTATAGACCTGTGGAAAGACTGGAAGAGGGGTATGTACAGGAGATCCCCTCTCAATTTTTTAGATCTGGAGCATTTTTGCAAGGAAGAGTGAAATAAAATTGGCAAATCAGGATGTGCTAAGTTGGTAGACCCTTAGCCAGAAAGACTGTGTGCCGTATTAAATGCAAAAGGTGCTTTAATAAAGTATTAGTTAAGGGGTGTGCACATTTTTGCAACCAGGGTATTGCAACTTTTTCTTATTTTTCTAATATGTTTGTTTTTCACTTGAATTTTCTTAGATGCTACATCAGAACAAAGGTGAATAATGATCTGACATGGTTTATCCTGAGTTCTTCCTCTTTTTTTCACATGAAATAGCCTGCCATTTGTGTGTGTGTGTGTGTGTGTGTGTGTGTGTGTGTGTGTGTGTGTGTGAGTGAGTGAGTGAGTGAGTGACTGACTGACTGACTGAGTGAATGAGTGAGTGAGAGAGAATAGGGGAACAGTGGCTTAGTGGTTAGCATGTTTGCCTCACACCTACAGGGTTGGGAGTTTAATTCCTGCCACCGTCCTGTGTGTGCGGAGCTTGCACGCTGTCCCCATGCATTGGGGGTTTCCTCCGGGTACTCTGGTTTCCGCTTCCAGCCCAAAGACTTGTTGTAGGCTGATTGGCATTTCCAAATTGTCCATAGTGTTCGAAGGTGTGTGATTGTGCCCTATGATAGGTTGGCACCCTGTCTGGGGAGTGTATGTATATATATATATATATATATATATATATATATATATATATATATATATATATATATATATATATATATATATATATATATATATAATTGTGGGAGAGGAGTTGGATAAGGAGTTTGACAGTTATTAGATTACAGTAAGAATCTCTCTCTCTCTCTCTCTCTCTCTCTCTCTCTCTCTCTCTCTCTCTGTTGGCCTCATAGGCATGACTGTATTTAGTTACAATATTTACAAACCATAGCATAAATGTATGAAGTGTTTATTTCAATTGCAGTCAGATATTGCTGGCAAATGGCAAGGAATGTGAATGGGTAACAATTTAGGGAGGAACAAAAGCTTTAAATTGTTATTTTCACTCTCTTTTTTCTCTGTGAGCCTCGTTTATCAAGCTGGATACAAACAAATTTATTTGTAAATCATTCACAGGAGTATTTACCCTTAGAAATGTGGTATTCATGAAAATCCATTTAGTTTGGGAAAATGTTGCTTACTAATTCTGTCTGTCATTTAATTTTAATGACTTCAAAGAAAGTAATCCAAAACAGCTCACAATAAGATTAGCTATTCAGTTAGGAAATGCAACAATCTAACAATGCATCATTATGTGTGGGTTGTGTTTTTTATTTTAAATTTTTTTCATGGATGCCAAAGTGCTCATGTGAACTCTGCCTATGAGTTGAAAATATCTCAAGTACGTTTTCTCTCTCCATCTCTCTCTCTTGCTTCTTTTTTTCCCCCAGATTTTCACTACATTTTCCTGAGTGTTATTTAATGGGTACTCCTGAGAGTTGTGGGTTTTTGTGAGTCATAGCCCTATAGCTACAGAGTCTGTAGCTTTCTCTCTCTCTCTCTCTCTCTCTCTCTCTCTCTCTCTCTCTCTCTCTCTCTCTCTCTCTTCTCTCGGGCACTTCATTTCTGGCTGCCCTGTTCACTGGGTTGTACCTCACAAGCAGTCGGTTTGTGTGGCTCACACCTTTAAAGAAAATTTTCAGTAGGAGTGAAGGTGCCAGACAGCTCCTGTTTTATTAGTGTTTGCAGATATTAGAAGTCACATTGCATTGTGGTGTTGGGCATCTTGTGGAAATAATTATAAGACTGCTTTTCCTCAAACATGACTTATCACATAATATTCCGGTTTTTCATACTTTGGCAAACAGTAAAAATATTTATGGTGCTGTTGGGAACTATTGGGAAAAGGTTTCTTAGGTCTTTGAAATTCTCATTTCACAAATTTGTGAAATTACATTTGACAAATTAAAGGCATAAATGAGTATTGGGTTGTTCTTTGTTATAATTTTATAATTTGGGTTTTTAAGGCTTATTCTAATCCAGTGGTATGCATAAATAATTGAAATATCCACACACACACACACACACACACACACTTAGTCATTTCCATGAGGTAAGCATGTTTTCAAATTGAGGCTAATGAGCTAATTAGAAGTACACATATCTGAAAATGTAAATTCTACAGAACCTTGCTAGAGAACATTAAATTATCTCAATGTTCTCAATGTTTAAAGCTCCAAAACTGCAGACAGTGCTGCAAATACATTTTTAACAACACTGAATAGACCATTTTTATTTTCAGTGTCATCTTTTAAAGTAGGATTCCTTTAAATTTACCTTTAGGACACCTATAGTTAAGGCTCATGAATTACATAAAGTTTATTTAGAAACATTTCACTCAGAAAAACCTTCTCAGCTGTGCAAGCAGAGTGTTCTAGTGCTCCAGTTTTATATAGCCCAAGACATTTACACAAGCATGTGAAAATACACACACAGATCGTGCTTCTCAAAAAAAAAAAGAAGAAAAGAAAAGAATTTGTATAATGTAATGCCAAATGCAATTATCCAGCAAGGTTTGCAAACATAAACAGCCCTAATCTATAAACTACTGAAAACTCTTTAGAACCCTTTAAAAATAAACATGGATAAACCAGAAATGTCAGATCTCCTCTTTTTCCTCTTTGATGTTGGTCAGTCCTGCTCCCATGATTGACACTTGTCTAATTTTACCGTAATTTTCCAAAGAACCAACAATTATTGGTTTAAAGGTTCATTATTTCTTATATACTTATTTGTATTTTTATTTTCTTGTAATTAAATAATGACATTACCTTTATTTTCACCCTCACATCACATAGGAGACATATTAAAGGAAGAAACAACACAGAGTTTTAATAATGTGTTGGGCTTATTATTATTATTATTGCACTGTGAGCTAACAGAACCATCTTCAGTGTGCCTTAGGCTAGATTCTACACTTCTCTCTACTGATATTTTGGCCTTTCTAATGTAATGACTCAATCACTCTCTCATTATAGTTTTGTAGATGTCATTGTGCAATGACTAATTGACCTCGAGTGAGAACTGCCCCTAGCTAAACTGCAATCAGAGATCTCAAAACAACACAGCCTAAGTACCTACTCTTAATTTTCTCCAATGTTAGATGGATGGATTGGGATTTGAATCCAAAAATAAACAGTCAGTAAGATGAAGAATCCTATTTAAAACATTCAACTGATCCGTGTGAGTTCATAAAGAAGGCTATCAAATCCTCCACTATATTGGCTTAATATGGGGGGCAGCAATACATCCATTAGCAGAATAATGCAAAATGAAAAATATTTGTGTATTAATGAAGATAAATCAAAATGGCCATATGAAACTAGCTGTCAGCTACCAGCCCACATTATGAACATAACCAAGTTTGAGTTTAAAAGAGTGTAGCGGAAAGTTGTTGTCTACAGTTCTGCTGGTCTGAGGTGAGTAAATTGGTATTGTTTGCTATAAAGCAGTTTGGTCATGGAAATATTTTAGGTTTAGGCATTCAGTGTTACCCATGCCGATTCCACCTCACTCATTACAGAATGGCAGGAAGTTCAAGCAGAGTACAGCTCCAGGTTCTCCAGTTTACTTCCACCTCCCCAAAACATGCCAGTAGCTGGATTAACCAGTTTACATTGGCCCCAAGTGTACATGTGTAAATGAATGTGGTGCCCTGATTGGATTGGAAATGTCCCATCCAGGATCTCTCTCTCTCTCTCTCTCTCTCTCTCTCTCTCGCTGAGAAGCCATTCTATGGTTTGAACCCATGTCTTGTGGAACAGTATGTTTTCATTGGCAGCTGCTAATAGACTCTTTAATCTGAGCTGCTGTAGAACAAGCTCTTGAATTTCCAACATGGCTGTCCAACTTCAGGAATCAAGACACACACACGGCCAACACGTGTAGCGATGGGTAGCACACACATTATATCGAAGCCTTATCCATGAATTCACTGTAGTTGTTTCAGTAATAAATGTGGAGGTCAGAAAATCCATGTACTATGTGTATACTATTCCAGAACATATCTTAATCTCTTAATTTCTCAATAATCAGATATATTATGATATTCAGCAAATCAGATACAAATGCAAATGAGATGCTGCCAAGGTGAATTTACAGTGACAAATTAAAATGTGTACATGTAAGCATAATTATCATATCATGGCCTGTGCTAAAACTTCCAATATAGGAAAAATGATACAGCAGTTGCAAGCCTTTTGCAATGCCCTTGATGTGATTGAAGGGTTTTGTAATATAAAGAACAGTTGGTTTACAGGCAATGGTTTACAGATCAATCAACTGAGGCTAAGGATTGAGACATTATAAATTCATCTACTTAATACTGCACATTAAAATCCATCATGTGCCGTGATCTAGATGCAAAGATCAGTTTTAAGAGTTCTATTTGAAATATCTGTGCTTTGTTTGCCTTTTGCAATTTGCAGCAGAATCCTTAAAATGCTGTATGCTTTGGCTCACAAAAGAGAAAGTTTAGACATTTGCAGAGAGTTGTCTACTTGAGTAAATGGAATAACAACATATGGGATTTGGTAAGTAAAACAGTGAAAAAGCAAAGATTATGTTCAAGGCCATGGTTTTAGGGCCATTAGCCAGTTTGTGGTAACACCAAGAAAATCCCACAATAGCTAGAGTTGGGCCATTGGGCAAAACCCTTAAGCTATAATTGCTTGCATTGTGATTCTGCCTTATTTGTTGCTTTAGATAAAAAGTGTCTTGAGTAAATGCAGTGAAAGTCTAATGAGCAATTTGGAGCTAGTGTTGGAACTCAACAAAAGGTGTTAAATTGATCAATTTTCAAGCACAGTCCCAATACAGAGAGCAGAATTTAAGACTATGTTGTCCTGTCATTGATTCGCTTTTGTTCCATTATCTTTTTATCATCCCTTATTCCTCTATGGAAATGTAGGATTACTTGCTGATCTCACACTGTACCGTGGAGCCAAATTTCCTCCATCTAGTCAATTTTTGGGTCCAGGACATACTCACCTGCCTCTTGTGTGTTCAGGAAGCTTCAAAATCTCTTTTTTAGATTTTTTTTCCCTTTTAGATATACTGCTCATGATGGAGTTAGAACGTTCCTTTGAGCCCTCAGGACATTTTTAAGGAAATGTCTTCATGAGTAAATGGAATAACAATGTATGGGACTTCAAGTGGATAATAAACTCAGGGAAAGCCCAGCTCATGTTCAAGGCTGTGAATTTGGGGGGCATTAGCTCTTAGGCGGGGGTGTCAGAACTTGTTGAAAGGTGAATTATGTGAATTATAAATAATGTCAGTGAATAAATGAGTGTTTTTTACTCAGAGGAGAGATCTGGAGTTCAGTTCTAGTGGAAGTACTGTCCAGGAACAATATGTTGCAAGAATGTGTGGATCAGTTTCGGCTCTTAAAACCCAATAGGGTGGTGTTTGGAGAATGACATTACAGGAAACACTCACCTCCCTTCTGAGTGTACAGGAGTGTACAAGATCTCTCTCTTTTTTTTTTTTAGATTCCTTAGATATACTACATGCTTTAGCTCATGAAGGAGAAAGAAAGAGCCTTTGAGACATTTGTAAGGAACAGTTGAGTAAATGGAATACCACCATATGGTATTTGGATTTAGGAAAGCCTAGCTTGTATTCAGTTAGGTGGGGATCTCCTTCAGAACTGGTCAAAATAACCGTATTAAACCATGTTAATGAAAGTTTGGGATTAGGAGTCAAGGAACAGGCATACCCTGTCATAATAGATAGAGCTTTATGCTATTTATGCTATGATTGGAGTAACAGCCCTTCAAGACATGGGTGAGATTTAGAATGAAGCCAGAGGAGAATCAGAGCAATACAGGAAGCCAAAAAAATCTTTCCGCTCACTTTTCCTGCTTCAAATCATACACTTTGGACTATATTTTTGCACACAATGGGTCATATTCAGAGTTAAGCACGCATAACGAGCAATTATAATAATTGTGCATATCAGTATTCAGATAAACTACATACTTATGGGAGTTGCATGCATTTGGCATAGTTTGACCAAAACAGGGGCAGATCTCTTTTTCCATGAACAATATAAGAATGGTATTATTTTTTCTCTCAGAGGAGACAGCATCTTTATTGGAGTCATTGCTTATCTCAAGGAGCAAATTTTATATGGATAAAAATAAGATCTACACTTATGTAAAGTGTGTTGTAACCATAGTAGATGAGTGCTTGGTCAGATTATCCTTTACACTTCTGGCATGTTTTTTTTTTTTTTTTGCACAAGAGCCAACATCAAATCAACAAAAACATGGTGCATACAGCCCAAATATAGAAGAACTGATATACTGGTTTGTAAGGCATATGACTTGTTGGAGCATGTTAGTTGTAACATCAGTGTAGTGGCCCACTTGCTACTGGCCCTTAAGGAAATAATGGCCACAGCAAGAGATGCAAGAGATCATACCAATAGTCACTGCAGAAGGGTGAAGCAAATCAGTGGGGTAATTAATGCAGAGAAGGACATTATTTTTACCAACCAAAATTGTCTGTATTATCAACACTGGGATTAGTAATGCAGACAAGTTTGGTTGGTAAAAATAGGTTTCACCAGCTGCCATTGGTACCTGGACAGGTCTTTTATCAATTTTTCTGTATGAGATGTAAGCAAAACACATAATTCAATAGACCGCCCTGAGGCACTTGTCTGAATGAAATGTTATTGCTGTGGAATTTCGTTTCTAAGACAGCAACAGTGGATCTAAGGAACTATGTGGGATGCAACAAGGACCACATTGGTGCCACCACAGCAGCCCAAAACACAAAGGTGGTCAAGCATGTAAAGCACAATTTACTAAATCAGTTCTGATTTCGTGTGGCAGATGGTAGGATAGATCTCTGCTCTTCAGCTAGAGCACTGGTGCTTTATAACAGACCAGTGGCTTCTGAGCACACTGCCCCCAGGGTACCGTGCTGTGAAAAAGTATTTGATATTTTAAATAGTACCTGATTTCTTCTGTTTTTTGTGAATATCTCATACTCAAGTGTTTCAGAAATGAAAACAAAATCTAATATAAAGCAAAGGCCACCTGAGTAAACACAAAATATATTTTTAAATTATATTGTCATTTATTGAAGCAATAAAGCTATCTAATACCAACTGGGCCTGTGTGAAAATGTATTTGCCCACATAGTTACTAACTCCCCGAATCTATGAACTTTTTCAACAGCATGAAGATGGTTAAAAGGTCTTACCCAGTAACACACTATGCCAAAATTGAAATAAATTCCAGAAATGATGGGGAAGAAGGTGATTGAAATACATCAGTCTGGGAAGGGTTACAAAGCTATTTCAAAGGCTCTGGGACTCCAGTGCCTTTGGGCTCTGGGACTACAGTGAGAGCTCCAAATGGAAAAAAACTTGGGACTAGTAGTGAACTTTCCCAGAAGTGGCCTACCTTCCAAAATTCCTCCAAGAGCACAGCAACTACCCATCCAGCAATTCAAAAAAGACCCAAGGACAACATCAAAGGAGCTACGGGCCTCTCTTGCATCAATAAAGGTCACTGTTCATAATTCTACTATCAGAAAGACACTGGACAAAAATGGTATCCATGGAAGAGTGGTGAGGTGAAAAATACTGCTAACCCTGAAGAACATTAAGGCTCTTCTAAAATTTGCCAAAACACACCTTAATGATCCTCAAACCTTTTGCGAGAATGTTCTGTTGACTGATGAGCCGAAAGTAGAACTGTTTGAAAGACAGGGGTTTTGTTTAGTATGGCGTAAACCAAACACAGAATTCCACAAAAAGAACATCAATACCTACGGTCGAGTATGGTGGTGGAAGTGTGATGGTGTGGGTATGCTTTGCTGCTTCAGGGCCTGGGCAACTTGCGGTAATTGAGGGAAATGTGAATTCTGCTCTCTACCAGAAAATCCTAAATGAGAATGTCTGGTCTTCAGTCTGTACGTCTGTAAACTAAAGCGCTAGTCGATTATGGAGCAATGATCCAAAGCATAGGAGTAAGTCCTAGTCACAGAAGTAATTGAAAGGCCGATATCCAGTTATTGGAAGCATTTGGTGGCAGTTATTGCTAAAGGTGGCACAAACAGATTTAAAATTTAAGGGGGCAATTGGTTTTTCACATGGGTGATAGGTGTTGGATAACTTTTTTTTGGTCAACAAAAATAAATATAAAAATAAAAACTATATTGTGTGTTTACTCAGGTTGCCTTTGTTTCATGTTATATTTTATTTGAAGATCTAAAACTATTTAGTATGAGATATACACAAAAACAAAAGAAATCAAGAAATACTATTTTCACTGTACTGTATTGGTTACTGTTTCACTCTTGGTCGCCACCAAATGGTAAATGGTCTGCATTTATATAGTGCTTTTTTAAACCTTAACAGTTTTACAAAGCACTTTACACTGTTACTCATTCACACACCAATGGTAGCAGAGCTGCCATGCAAGGCACTAGCTTGCCATGGGGCACAACTTGGGGTTCAGTGTCTTGCACGAGGTCGGGAATCAAACCACCAACCCTATGATTAGTGGACAACATGTTCTACCACCTGAGCCACAGGCAAGACACTGTCAGGAACTTCAGTCATGACGTAGAAAAACAGGCCATAGAAATGGTACACTGAGTAGAAAGCCCAGTCAGTTTTCCCCAGGATATTTTCTGATAAAAAAAAAAGAGGCGTGATCCGACACAGTTTAGATCTGAAAGACTTAATTACGTATCTTCTTAAAATGACTGCAATTCCATATGCTACACATACCAGATGTTGTATTGGCAGTGATCTGGGTCTGGAGTTCTAAATTTAATGTTCTGCCAGGTCCATATTTTGCTGAATTTCAGTAAGGGCTGCTTTCCTGACTTGGGTGAGGGGACACTAAAGGGGGTGTGACATTCAAAATACACATACTATTACTTTCTCTCTCTCTTCTTCTGAGTGAAATGTGTCTATGAGACTTCTCTCTGACCTCACATATCCCCACAGTCCAGTTTCCTTTGTGCTCTCAGTACAGGAAATCTGTGTGTGTGTCTAGGGTGCTAGAGATCTTGTCTTTAGATACAAAGCTCATGGAGTTTATAAACGCTGCATACAGTGAGGTCATGTTGCAGCCGCTTCGGAGGTCTCAGTCATTTGGAGGCATTTTGGACTTCTCAAAACGGAGCTTGGCCTAATTTCAGTCCAGTGAAACCTATATGCCTCTTTCCCCCCTTTTTAAAATTCTTTATCTTTATTATTATTTTTTTGTTATTGAACTTAATTTATTGGAAGGAAGGCATATGGTGTTAATGAACTTTTGTTGCATAATCAGGGTTAGGAATGTCTTTGAATGGGTTTTGGAATGAAACTGTATGTGTGTTTCAGACATCAAGGACCACACGCTCTGATGAGGAGAGGGACAACGGATGGGATGCTTGGGGAACATGGAGCGATTGCTCTCGCACCTGTGGAGGAGGAGCCTCTTACTCTTTACGGAGATGTCTCAATGGAGGGTTAGTAATTTTCCCACAACTTACAAAAACGCACAAACTTGTCCACTTTTACATTTACAAAAATCTCTCACTATGTCCTCATATTGCCTATATTACTATTTTTTAAACAAGCTTGAATCAGATGATGACAATGGCTAAACTACAGTTATTATAACTTTCCATATTCTCCCAGGTCCACATAATTTCTTCTATCAGAAATGCTTTTTTTTTTTTTACCCAGCAGCCACTATTGCTATCCATACTCTAAGAACTTTAAGAACTTTTTGAATATTTGTTTTCCAACACAACCAACTGTAAACTAAACCCTAACAATGAAAGGTAAATATTGTTAAAATTGTACAGTGTATATTATAATATAAACAAAAAGGCTCTTCTCTAAAGACAACTTCAACCAAGCTTAACTTGGCACTTGTTGGAAACACTGATTTGAAAACATAGTGAAGGCTTAATTAATGACAATCATGACACTGTAACATATAATGTTACATACATGATCACTGGGTCTTATGTGAAATTAATTTCATATTTTATATTTTATGAGTTCTTATGGACATATCATGTTACTTTGATAACAAAGTTATGTATATTGCCTCTGTCCATATAAAGCAAGTTTAATTTATTAAGATTTTTATGTTAACATAATGCACTGTCATGACACTGTAATGAGTTGTGCATATTTCGCTGACCATAATTTTGAGTTAATTTGGATTTTTGGTTTGACATATCACATTACCATTATATCAATTTAACAGTGCACTGAGCTACAGTATAAAGTCAGCTGTCCTGAGGTTCTAACATAAGTCAGCCCAGAAAATGTCATAACACTTCCTTATGTCAACAAAAAAACTATGTAACTTGAATTGGGATGTCATCTTGAAACGAGGCTTTTAACTAAAGCCTGTTGGAATAAGTCTTTATAAATGTTTATGTAGGTTTATGTCAGGAATACATGTCTAGGGATGCTAGTGAGAAAGTTTGCCTTAAATGTTGGTGGGAATGTAGTGGACAATAAACTCAATTTACTCAAAATCTCAGTTTTTGTTGTAATCCATGCCTCCTGATGGTGGGGCTCATAAAAGACTAGTTAACCTTGTATCTGTTTGTTCTGCATGTTGAGAATACACCAGAACAGATTACTTCTTGTAAAAACAAAATATGTTTTGCAAGAGAAAAATGGTTGCATTAAACATCAATTTTGAAGACGTCTTATTCAAAATTATATTACTCTTCCAGATGCTATAACTGCACAGATGTTTTTGGGGATATAAAATTGCTTGCTTGTTCTTGCCACAATTCCTTACCTGGTTTTTGATAAGAGATCACGTCTGGCCCTGCAAGACTAATGCAGGTGTCATGTTGCTCTATGAATACCACTTTATAGTGTTGTTATTTCGGTGTTAGTTTTAAAAAAAATACATTTAACCTTAGTACAAATTGTCTGTTGGCTAGTCAATTTGAGGCGATTACAATACTATCACAATGAGTAATGTTCAAGAACTATTATAATAATATTAATGTGTCCTGTGACATGTAAAATGTCTACAATTTTGTATGACCAATCATCATCTACAGTCAAGAATAGTCATCTGTGGCTACAGTGGACACACTGTATTAGAAAAACATTGCCTGCTCCAACCTTCATCTGTCCAGTTTGGATGAGCCTGTGCTTACTGTAGCCTCAGTTTCCTGTTCTTGGCTGACAGGATTGGTACCTGTTGCTGTCTTTTGCTCAAGGTTCAGTGTGTTGTGCATTCTGAGATGCGTTTCTGCTCACCATGGGTGTAAAGAGTAGTTGTTTGTGTTACCATAGCAATCTTGTCAGCAAGGCGTTTCCATCCACAGAACCACCACTCACTAGAGACTGCGAAACTGTGAAAATCCCAGAAAATCTGCAGCTTCTGAAATGCTCAAACCAGCCCTTCTGGCACCTACAACCACACCATGGTCCAAGTCTTTCTGATGTTTGATCTGAATATTACCTGAATACTTGAATATGACCTGATTTTATGAATTGCACTGGTGCCACATGATTAGCTGATTGGATAATTACATGAATGAGCAGGTGTACATTTGTTCCTGGGAACATTGACTGTTTTTAAAAAAAGTTATTCTTTTTTTTCAATTCTTTTACTTACCTTCATCACTGTTGTTCCTTAATTTTCCACAGTTCACTCTGTCTGCCTATCATTAGATAATTCAAGTGAAGAGACATGTACAGTTATGATGACAGCTGTCAGGATGATCTCAGAGCCATCTCAGTTATGGTTGGCATGAGAGTGGGAAAAGGAGTGGGATATTTCCAGAATTTCTTTCATACTTGTTTCATTTTCACTTCCTTTCTTTCCAACTTCTGCTAGTCTTCTCTCCAGGCTATGAAAATAGACATTGTTACTTATGCATTCAAGTGCTTATTTGATGATAGAGAATTCAGTACTGTCAGAAATGCATTCATTATGTGCATAATTTATAATGCATTGGGGGAAAACTCATTAAAACTTGCTGAATCCTCAGAAGTAATGAAAGAAGTTCCATCCTTATAATATTTCTTGCTCCCTTGCTAAATGATGTTAACTTTATACAATTTATTTATTGGAAAAATGTGATTTCTCACTGTAATACTCACTGCAGGGATTAAACTGTGCACACTATGATCAAAGAATTTTCTTTCTTCCATATTGGCTGACAGACGTTGTGAGGCATACAGTTATTTTTCAGTAAATGCACAGCTAAAGTAGTTCCAGTCAGGTCTTGACCGCATTACAGTTCCATATCACTTCGCCAAGTTATGTGAAATAACGGAAGAGTTAGCCTACTGTCCACCACAGTGCACACATTTCACAACAAACAAAATGACATAAAAATTGTATTTTCCAGAAATAAGTAAGGAATAATTGACGACGGGCCGTTGAATTATTAGAAAAATAATCCGCACCTGAGGTGGTAATGTGGCCACGAGGCAATGCAGAGGCTTGAGCCAGTAATATGCAGTTATTGGAGAGAGAGAAAGAGAGAGAGAGAGAGCAAGAAAAAAAGAGAGAGCACGAGAGCATGTGCGATAAGTATATGCAAGTATCAATATTTATTTATTTATTCACTGTATTTTCTGCAGTAATAAAAAACGAAAAACGCTCTGAATAAGTAGGCTTTTCATATTTATTTTTTATTTGTTCTATTTTTATATTATCAGCATGAAACGGGAAAAAAAAACCTGTCAAAACTTTCTCTCTTTGTCTCTCTCTCTCTCTAGTTATAACAGTTATATAACAATTGTTCCCTCACCAGCCTCTCTTTTTTTTCTCTTTCTTGAAGTTAATAATCCATTCATCTATCCCATTTTCTATACCGCTTATCCTACAGGGTCACGGGGAACCTGGAACCTATCCCAGGGAGCATGGGGCACAAGGCGGGCTACACCCTGGACGGGGTGCCAATACATCACAGGGCACAATCACACACACTTTCACACACCCATTCATACTGAAGTTAATAATAATAATAATAATAATAATAATAAACCTTTTCCTCTGGTGGAAAGCTTACTGACTTTTAATGTTTTTGTCTGATTAACTGTGTAAGAGACAAAAAAGTTGCCAGTGAAAAAACAACTCTTCATAGCTACTATAAAATACTGTAAGTGATAGCAGGCTTTAACTTGTCTCATGGATGTTCCACAATATTAAATATAATTATATGCAGTTCACCAGCAGTTATTATAGGTTTTTCCACTATACCATACTATAGAAACAATAACATATTAGAGCAAACACATTAATATAAACATGATTCAAAAGACAGTCTGCAGAATATAAATCACCTTTTTTAAAAGAGAGTTCAATAGCACTGTAGCTTGACAATAACTAATGCACATATTACTCGGTTGATGCATATTAGTCAAGAATTAATTATTTATAACTGAGAAGGATCTCTCTTTTTTGGCAGTGTATTACACAATGGTAATTTTTTTGTCTCTTAAAAACTAGCACCTGTTATTGACTTAATGCATTGCTGTAAAGGTTAGCTTGGGCTCGGGTTATTGTCTGTGTTGAATTTTGTATGATCTCTCTGCGTCCATAAAGGTTTCTTCCATCCAAAAACATGCCAGTATGTGGATTGCATGTCAAAGTGTGTGTGTGTGTGTGTGTGTGTGTGTGTTTGTGTGTGTGTGTGTGTGTGTGTGTGTGTGTGTGTGTGTGTGTGTGTGTGTGTGTGTGTGATGCCCTGTGATGGCCTAGCACCCCATCCAGGTGGTACCCCTGCCTTATACACAGTGTTCTTGGGATCCACTACAACCCTAACCAGGATAAAGTGGTAACGGAGATGAATGAATGAATGAACAAATAGATGAATGATCATCTCTTCTGATCTCAGGATCAGTGATTAGGACACAATGATGATAAGCTTTTGACCCATAAAACAAAGTTTTCTTGCTGAGGCTAACTGCAATATATTAACTTGAACAATACTGGCATTCACAAGAGTACTTCTCTATTTTCTGGAATAACATTTGAGCAATTTTTCACTGGTCCGAAACCTCAGGTCAAAAGCGTTAGCACTACATCTTTTACAGTTCAGTTGAAAGACATGCATCATTTGTATTGTATTTAACTACTTGCAGTGGAGGAAGCTAATTGGCTCAGATGTGCCTCGGAATAAAAAATGTTCCAGTTAGCTTGTGTTTTGTGTTTCGTTTCGAGAGTGTTCTTTGCCCACTACTGTCAGATTGGAACGTGTGTTTTATAATTGAATACTTCCTGTGTGCAAAGATGTATTCTTTTCAGGAGCTTTGAGTTTCTTATGAAATGCAAATGTCTCATGTTGGGTTTTTTTCCCCCCAGAACCCCACCAGTCCTGACACTGTGGCTGCTTAATCAAACTTTATTAGTGACCTTACTGTTATTGTAGTGTTTGAATTGTAGTGTTTAATGTACGATTTAAGGATCAACTTATGTTGTGTAGTCATTGCGCCTCGAGAGTATTATTAATTCATTTATTATTAGGTTAATAATACTGTATTCTAAGTAGAGGTGTGCTTGGGACTGTGTATTAATCACTGTGCTGCCTGAATCCACAGTTATTTTTGTTCGTACCCATGCCTGATATTTACTAATTTACTTAGCTGGCACTGTTTCCCAAAATAAGTAAACACAGCTGATTTCTGTCTTTTTGTTTGTTTTTACTGTTCTATACTGCCTAGTGCTGATAACTTTGTACACATCTGCCAGATTCACGCTGGAGAAGCAGATGCTGTGTCCAAAATGATCATAAAAACACCAACACAATGGGCTTTTTTAAAATAACTATCAAAACAAGACAAACTTTACAGCCAAGTAATTTGTTTATTTACATAAAAAGGCTTTGAATGGACTTTTACTGAAGCCAGATGGGTGTGCTCTGTCTCTCTTTGTCTTTGCAATTTTAATAATTGTCCACCTTCTCCCTCCCATATGAGAGAAAAACTTCACGCTCGCACAATTTGTTTTTCTTTTTCTTTTTCAGCCCCAGGGGTCCTGGAGGTTCCCAGTTTTGATGCACGGCCCTAACTCAAATTTTATATTGAAGAAATGATTTTTTTTTCTCACTATTATCCTAATACTATGCACATATACTACACTATGGTTGTTCAAAGCTTTATTTCCACCCTGTTTTCACATTTTACTTTTCATATACGTTGTGTATTACAGTTATGTTCAAATTGGGATTATATTCCTCTTTTTTCAAGTACAAAAAAAAACCCCCAAAAAAACCTCATTGCAGTCCAGTTAAGGGTATCCGAGATGCAATTTAGCCAGATGTAATACAAATGTAAATTACATTAATTTCTCTAAACCATTCACAATATTGTTGTAGTGTTAATTAAGTAAATATAAGTTGTTTGAGTTATGGTTATTTTATATGGCTTAATAATGAGTTCTGTATTAGCTACGTAATTACACAGGAACTAGCTCACTACTTGTTCATGTTTAAGTCAGTATGCTCGCAGGCTCTGCTGCGGATGGTTGTTGACAAATCCATCAGCGCTGGGCAAGAGCATAACTCCATTGTTGTAAATTTGTCCTTAAGAAGTTAGTAAAGTTCTTGCAACAGATTCACTTTGTTGCATGCTTCTGGCCACGCTTCCACGGACACTTATAAGACAAGACGAGCACAACAATATGTTACATGACAACACAGTACTTCCATTAATATATATATATATATATATATATATATATATATATATATATATATATATATATATATATATATATAGTGTGGTGGATACTAAAATCAACATGCAATTGGGTTCAAGATTTGAGTCCACCAACAAAACTACCAAAAACGTTGTCTAATCATAATTTTTGTCCAAAAAGATTCCATTATGCTTTAAACTGTTACAATTCAGATAGCCCGCATTGTGCAGTGCAAAATCTATGCTATATATAAAATGTATATCGCTTTGGATAAAAGCGTCTGCTAAATGAATAAATATAAATATATAAATATGTACACAGCTTCTGTGTGTACATAGGTACTCATGCAATATACCTTTGGAAAGCTAGGATTCTTGTAATTCGAGTAATATAAACTGTTTCAAGATAGAATCACAACAGCAGCTACAATCAATGTCTCTGTCGGACCACCGACATACAAACAAACGTTTACAAAACTGAGGCAACTCACCTATGAAGCCTCATAGTTGTCCACTAATCCATAACATCCTGATGAAAATAATCTTGTTATACTGGCAAAGGTCCAGTCAATCCAATTAAGTAAAAATATTTAGTCCAAAATACATTATAACATAAGTAAATACCCACGGACTGTTGCTGCATCATTTCAAATTACCAGAAGATGTGCCTAATCTTTCATGTATTCACCGTTATAATTTCGGTTCGCTTGTGAATATTCCTGATCACTTCATTTGAAAATGGCCACTGCTCTCTGACCTTTCAGTTGACACCTCGTTTGAACCATATCCATATCCTGTCCATAGACTTCAATTACCAATGAGAGTCTATGCTGAAGGGAAGTACATTCCCCCTTTCCTTCATGAAAAGCTCAAGCCTATTGCAACCGATTGTGTGGATGACTGGTGCATTGTATAACCAATGAAATTCTGAAAAATATGATATGCTGCTTTACTGGTAAGTTTAAACACTTCAGTTTAAAAGTCCCTGTGTAAAGCTGCATTAAAAAAAAAACTCCTTTTTCTGTGTGTAAAAGCTTGCAAAGGTTTCAATTATGAATATACATTTTGTAGATTGCTGGATATACGATATGTTATTAGTGTCACCTTTCATTAGTGCCCAAAATTATAAGACAAATCAAGAGCAGTAGCATTTTTATCCTAGGTATGTGTACATGGTTAGCAAGGGCCCTTTAGGGTCTATAAGATGATTTTGGTAAAACACATGGACATACCCTTAGAAAAACATGTGCAAAATAATTTTCTTTGGAATTGTTATCAAATTTGACTTTGGACTAGGAAAGGCTTCATGCTGTGGTCCAGTTGTGTTTTCCAGCTAAATAGCTTCCAGCTGTAGTTGTCTGCAGGCATCTGTATGCAAAAAAAATAATAATAAAAAAATCAGGCAGAAAAAAAACCCTTTTTACTTCAGTGTGTTCAAACTTCTATTACTCAATACCAGTAGCACTTAGAGTGATTCTGTAATTTCTGGGAAAAACATGAGAGTGTCACCTTTCAAAAGAGACCAAAACCATGCATGTACTCCAAATGGTTCAAGAACAGCTTTAATTTAATTTTGGCTATTCCTTGGATAGGAGTTTTAGGCTAATTTTACAGGAGCTTTGTTTCTTCTTCCTGAAGAAAGCTGTAGGGATGATTACACATAACGGATACAATTTGAGGACGCAGTTTTGGACCTATATTATTAAATTGTTATATTTCTTAAACAATGTAATACCACGAAATGTAATGACATTTTCAGATCTGATGAAGTAAAGTTTGGCAGTAGACTCAGTAGACTTTATAGGACTCATCTTTATGCTGATTATATCTGACACTTTGCATTTAGTTAGACACTTTCACTTCATTGCCTACTTTTCTGTTTTGATATTGCTGACTACATCAAGGGCACCTTCGAGTGGCATGGGTTGAGAGTTGATGAGAAGAGTCTCAGCAAATTTGGCACATCTACCCAGCATTTTTGCATTAGGATCACGTTATACATGGTAGTATTAACTTACCATGCTGCCAAGTTGCTATCACACCTATCACACCAAGGAGCTATCATGCCTTTTGCCTCTCTAAAGAAGCACATTGCTTTCTAGAAACAAGCACAAAGATGAATAAGCAGATGTAATTTAATGCTCATGTTTTGTTCAGGTGAAAATTTTGGAACAGTAAACAGTAGCAATATTTCCCCCCCAGCATAGAGCTGTATATACTTGGCTCAATTATTGTAATGAACATAAAACATTGTGGGGGGCACGGTGGCTTAGTGGTTAGCACATTTTCCTCCAGGTACTCCGATTTCCTCCCCCAGTCCGAAGACATGCATTGTAAACTGATTGGCATTTCCAAATTGCCCATAGTGTATGAATGTGTGTGCTATTGTGCCCTGTGATGGGCTGGCATCTTGTCCAGGGTGTCCCCTGCATCCTGAGTTCCCTGAGATAGGCTCCAGGCTCCCCTGTGACCCTGTGTAGGATAAGTGGTATGGAAAATGGATGGATGGTTTTAAAAATCCTGTTTTAATTGCAGAGATGATGTTCATGGTCATTTTGGGCTGAAAATAATAAAGTGAAATAAGGATTTAAAAAATGACTGGTATTTGTGACACTGCTCTAAGTAGAGGAGGATCACTTGTGCTATCACTGTCATGATACTGAAAACTTTGACGAATATAAAATTAAGATACCAAAATGAATGTTAAAAATCTATTGCTATATAAACTAAAGTGATTTTATTGGTCAATGATACTAGATATTGCTAAGTAGTGAGTGAAGACAGTGTTAATTTGGTTTCAGTGCCTGATGTATTCCTTATGACAGAACATTTACAAGCAGCAACACACACAACGGCAAAAAAGAGCACAAAAAAACCCCACTAGGGATGACTATCATTTTAAAATGCTTTCTTTTTTTCTTTTTCTTTCTTTTTTTTTTCTCTCTGCAGGAATTGTGAAGGAAGAAACATCCGTTACAGGACATGCAGCAACACAGTGAGTCCAAATGAAACATGTTAAAACATATTACATATGCACTATATGACCAAACGTTTGTGGACATCTGACCAACACACCCATACAGTATATGTGTTTTTTGACCATCCAATTACAGATTTAGTTTCCCTTTGTTGTTATAATAACCTCCACTCTTAATAGGAAGACTAGATTTTGGAGTATGGCTGTGGGAATTCGCTCTTCAGCCACAAAATTAATCAACATCGATCCAAAAAATTTACCCAACATTGGTACAGTAGACAAAAGTCAACTGCAGTTGGCCCAACAGATAAAATTACCCAAATTTGGTCCAATTGACAGACTTGCTAAATATTGGCCAGTGGAATGGCAGTTTTGGAACTATGCAGGAACTTATATACATAGAATGGGGTCCAAAAGTCTGAGATCACTAGTGAAACCATATCTGTTTGGTACTCCTTTTCAGGTTAATACAAAGGTTTTCATTACAAATGATATCAGCAACAGCTTGAGTGAGAAGTAGAATCTTTGCATGAATTTCTTAACTCGAGATGACAGACTCAACAAGTTTGTGTAAAACCTGATGGTTCATGTTAGATCAAATCCATTGGCATGTCATCTGAACACATGCTTCAATGGAAGGGATAAGGCTCATGGAAAATCTGACCTTTTGTACAAAGGAGTTAACATGGTCAATATTACCAATTTGTTTAAATTTGTTTGCAACATCTTCAATATTGAATAGTCAAGGTGCTGCACATTTCCTTTTTTTTTGTTTTAGAATTTTCCATATTCTGAAACTTTCTGTTTTTTTCCGGTTTTAAATAAAACAAAAATCCCAGATTTTCAATGTGATCTCAGACAATTGGATCCCACTTAATAAACAACCAGAAGTACATCCTTTCAACAGAATTAATTATCATTTGAATGAAATAATTGGTCAAATGATCATTAATGCAAATTTTCATAATAAAACGTTTTTATAAATAGTAAAGGGAACTCACAGTGGCTATGTTATAGTCTACAGAAGCGTTCAGTTATAGAATTTATACTCTCCTCTTTTGCTACAGTATGTCCCCTATAAGCTAGCCAGAAATAGAAACGTCTTTCATTTTCCCGTCCATTTAAAAAAAAATAACTTGTGGTCTAGCATATGGTAAAGTCCCCTGCTTCATCCCTTTCAAAGAGAGATGGAAAAGAAAAGTTTTCCATCTAAATCTATGTCTCTTGTGTAGCCAGCCTCCATGTCTCCATCAATACGCAAGAAGCCATCTGTCCCTTTTCCATCAATTTTAATCAGCGCCCTCTTTTTCCACCATTCAAGTGGTTTTGAACGATTTTGTGGTTGCCGAGTCAAAGCCAGTCACTGCATAATGTTCAAAAATGGTGTTAAAAATGTGGACCTTAAGAACGGGTCTTTGTGTGTCAAACATTATTAGCAACATATTGATGGAGTTAACTCTAGACTCTGGGTTTCTCAGGTGCACCACTGTTCATTTCTTTTTCCTCAGTGCTGCTTAAGCCCCCACCCTGACCACACATTCAATCACTGTAACTAAATTTCGTTGTGTTTGCATGTGCAAAATAACTTGTAAAACCGATAATTGAAAAACTTCACCTTTACAAAATTCAACCAAAGAAGAAGAATATTACAGAGAATTCAAACTTTCTGCTGCATTTATTAACACAATATTGGTAAATATTTATTTTTTTTACATTCTTTATGGTTTTTTTTTTATCTTTTTATTTTAATCCAGAGACAGAGAAAAAATTTATGGGCAAACATCTGCTCTTGGATCCACCCTATGTAATTTACAATTATAGCATTGGTGTGGGGAACGTTTGCCTCTCACCTCCAGGGTTGGGGGTTCGATTCCCACCGTAGCTCTGTGTGTGCAGAGTTTGCATGTTCTCCCCGTGCTGCGGGGGTTTCCTCCGGGTACTCCGGTTTCCTCCCCCAGTCCAAAGACATGCATGGTAGGCTGATTGGCATGTCTAAAGTGTCTGTAGTGTGTGAATGTGTATGTGATTGTTCCCTGCGATGGATTGGCACCCAGTAGAGGTGTACCCCGCCTTGTGCCCAATGCTCCCTGGGATAGGCTCCAGGTTTCCCCGTGACCCTGAAAAGGATAAAGTGGTATAGAGTGGATGGATGGATGGAGATTTGGTGTGTTGCAAATTTATTTATTTATTTATTTATTATTTATTTTTTACCAGAGCCTGTCTTTAGGATTGCCTTCAATAACTGTATTTAGGTATGATCTGATCTGTGCTCTGGATTATGAAGTAGATTCTTGGAAAAGTCTAAATAAAGACTAGGCTATATCCAGCTCCAACATCCAGCTTCCTGTGTCTAACACATCACACATTTACTGTTCACACTGCCAGGTTCTGGGTGATTTAGGAAACACAGCTCTTGAGTGTGAAAAGCAAGAATGAAGGTGTGACAGAGCCTTCTTTTTTTAACCAAGTTTTCTACTTTCTTAGTCTTGGAATACATGTACAGACATCAGGTTCAGTGCAAAACATAACTTGCTGCGACTGCCAAAATGTGTTTGGTTAAATTCTGTAACTTTTCACACAAACTGTAAGCACCTATACATGTGCCCTTCTTGAGGTGCAATTTGCACTTTAACCATAAAAAAAAAGATCAGGAATAAAGAGAAGGGCAAGTTTAGTAACAAAGATAATGTGTTAATAAATTAAGTTCTTATTAAAGAATGATGTAGTTAGTTAAGAATGCAGGGTCAGGAAAGAAGACCTTGTGGACAGTTCTTTTCTGTTAAAATATCTACTTTATACTCTTGAATAGTTTTAAAGTTTACAGTTTAAAATACAGATAATTTTTACTTTCACTCAAGTATATTTTTCCCTCTATATATCCAATTTTCATTTTGATACAGTACCCATATTTGTATTTAAGTACAGTTTCTCTGTACATTTTATCCACCCCTGTTAAAGAAGGACTAAGAATAAATAAATGCTGCAGAGGACATTAATGTAGCTAATATGCCATTTGGAAGAAAAAACAACAACAAAACAACCAACAGCTGTGCACAGAATAAGCTACTTCATATAAAGGTGTGCAGTTAGGCTGTATTCCTTTTTTTTTGTAGATGATTCTTTGGCTCCTAACATGAGAATGGCACAAAATCCTGTTTATTGTATTGTGTTGTTGTTTTTGTTGTTGTATGTGAGGAAATTGATGTATGTGCTATAACCAGGGTTCTGAGATCTGCATGAGATAAGCAGCCCAAACAAGTATGATTAAACAAATACTTTCTATAGTTACCCATTTTTTATTAAATAAGACATGGCTGAGTGTGTATGAAATGTTTGGGGTGTTTTCTAAGATGAGGGCTTGAAAAAGCCCAAGTACAATCTGACAATTAGCCTGATCTCACACCTGCAAATTGGTCTCTCAATAGAATGTGTCAAGATTGGGCTAAAATTTAGGATTTAATTTACTGGATTTCCTAATATCCAGGAGATTGACTTGTACAAAAAGATAATTTACAAATCCTTTGGGAGGCAAAGATGGCTACTAGGATATGTAACTATATCAAATGGAATATATTATCAGACTGTCTCATCGTGTCTACCTAGTGTTTTCACAAGAGACCCTGGAAAGGGATCTGGAGACCCTGGAGCAAATTGTGGATAATGAATAAAAGACAATTTATTTTGAATGTGTTTCAGATTGCCTGGTTTAAAAACCCATCAATGTAATTTTTTTTAACAATAGTGAATTGTTTCTAAAAACAACCAGTGCACTGCATAAAAAACTGTATATATCTTATTTTAAAAAAAACAACCCCAAAACACATGAAATGATCTAAATGCAGGCTGTAACTAAATGTCTTCAAAAAGCAAGCTTATAGAACATGGTTAAAAAAAGGATAAAATAAGAACAGGGTTGTAAATTAAACCTTTAAAAAAAAAAAAAAAAAAAAACTATGTATAGTGCCTTAACTAGCTGTAAAAAGGTAAAGTTCCTGATCTAACCAAATATGCTATTAACTTATTCTAAATTTGACAGTGATATCCTATTTTGTATTCAAAGAAAATGTGCTTTTTTAAAGTATGGGAAAACTGAAGCATGATTATATTTTTTGTCTGCTCTAATAATGTTTAGTGAGAGTAATTAAGAAAACTAATAAGTGTTTGTTTCTCTGAAAAGGACTGCCCTGCAGAGTCAGGTGACTTCAGAGCTCAGCAGTGCTCCGCCCACAATGACATCAAATACCAGGGACAGACATATGAGTGGATTCCAGTGAGCTATGACCCGATCTCGCCCTGTGCCCTCAAGTGTCAGGCTCGAGGGAAGAGCTTAGTGGTGGAACTGGCACCTAAAGTGCTGGATGGCACTCGGTGTAAAACCGAGTCTCTGGATATGTGCATTAATGGCATATGCCAGGTGAGTCATAACATTTTTATAGTTCTCTCTGGGTCAATCATATCTGGTAAGAAGTGGGTTTCTGGGAAATTTCAGGAAATTTTCCATTTGGATCTGGCTAGGTTTCAGAGTGGAACAGTGAACAAAATGGTCAGAGCACGAGCAAATCAAATTAAGAGAGGTCATATATCCCTTATATTTATCTGTTTGTCTGTACACACATTGACTGACCACCGTACAGTGCATCCGGAAAGTATTCACAGCGCTTCACTTTTCCCACATTTTGTTATGTAACAGCCTCATTACAAAATGGATTAAATTCATTATTTTCCTGAAAATTCTACAAACAATACCCCATAATGACAACGTGAAAGACATTTGTTTGAAATCTTTGCAAATTTATTAAAAATAAAAAGCAAAAAAGGACATGTACTTAAACATTCACAGCCTTTGCTCAATACTTTGTTGAAGCACCTTTGGCACCAATTACAGTCTCAAGGCTTTTTGAGTATAATGATACAAGCTTGGCACACCTATTTTTGGGCAGTTTCTCCCATTCCTCTTTGCAGGACCTCTCATGCTCCATCAGGTTGGATGGGGAGCGTCGGTGCACAGCCATTTTCAGAGCTCTCCAGAGATGTTCAATCGGGTTCAAGTCTAGGTTCTGGCTGGTCCACTCAAGGACATTCACAGAGTTTTCCTGTAGCCACTCCTTTGTTATCTTGGCTGTGTGCTTAGGGTCGTTGTCCTGTTGGAAGATGAGCCTTCAACCCAGTCTGAGGTCCAGAGTGCTCTGGAGCAGGTTTTCATCAAGGATGTCTCTGTTCATTGCTGCATTCATCTTTCCCTCGATCCTGACTAGTCTCCCAGTCCCTGCTGCTGAAAAACATCCCCACAGCATGATTCTTCCACCACCATGCTTCACTGTAGGGATGGTATTGGCCAGGTGATGACTGGTGCCTGGTTTCCTCCAGACATGACGCTTGCCATTCAGGCCAAAGAGTTCAATCTTTGTCTTGGTCCTGGTCTGAGAGTCATTCAGGTGCCTTTTGGCAAACTCCAGGTGCGCTGTCATGTGCCTTTTACTGAAGAGTGGCTTCCGTCTGGCCACTCTACCATACAGGACTGATTGGTAGAGTGCTGCAGAGATGGTTGTTCTTCTGAAAGGTTCTCCTCTCTTGTGCTGGAGCTCTGTCAGAGTGACCATAGGGTTTTTGGTCACCTCCCTGTCTAAGCACCTTCTCCCCCAATCGCTCAGTTTGGCTGGGCGGCCAGCTCTAGGAAGAGTCCAGGTGGTTCCAAACGTCTTCCATTTGCAGATGATGGAGGCCACTGTGCTCCTTGGGACCTTCAATGCTGCAGAAAGGTTTCTGTACCCTTCCCCAGATCTGTGCCTTGATACAATCCTGTCTCGGAGGTCTACAGACAATTCCTTGGACTTCATGGCTTGGTTTGTGCTCTGACATGCATTATTAACCGTGGGACCTTATATAGAGAGGTGTGTGCCTTTCCAAGTCATGTCCAGTCAACCGAATTTACCACAGGTGAACTCCAATCAAGTTGTAGAAACATCTCAAGGATGATCAAAGATGGAAACAGGATGCACCTGACCTCAATTTTGAGTGTCGTGGCACTCAAGGCTGTGAATGTTTAAGTACATGTGCTTTTTTTGTTTTTTATTTTTAATAAATTTGCAAAAATTTCAAACAAACTTCTTTCACGTTTTCATTATGGGGTATTGTTTGTAGAATTTTGAGGAAAATAATGAAATTAATCCATTTTGGAATAAGGCGGTAACATAACAAAATGTGGGAAAAGTGAAGCGCTGTGAATACTTTTCCGGATGCACTGTATCTAAAACCTTTATGCATTTATCCAAGCAGGCAAAATGCTAAATAAATAAATGAATGAATTAATTAATTTTTAAAAACAGTAAAAGATCAGGTTTCACTGCTGTCAGCCAAGAACAATAATCTGAGGCTACAGTGGGCATAGGCACCATTTTCCTAATCTTTAAGCTGTCCAATTTCTGTGTTTTTCACATTGTGCTGCAGTCATGTAATTAGTTGATGGGGATAATTGCATTACTAAACAGGTCAGCAAATATATATAAATGTTGTTTTTAAGAACAAATATTATAACTTTTTGACTGTTGTTACCATTGCAAAATGCTAATACCAACTTTAATATTATGCTTCAATACAAGGCATGGAAATATTCCAGTAGCTATTCCTTAGACAGTATGGATGATCTGGGGAGTAAAATTAGCATCACTGATGTTAAAACACTTAACTAAGTAATTCCTGTTGTAAATGTTCATGGAAAAGATTTCATTTTAATTTACAAACAAGTCCATTATAGAAGAGTCTGCTAGGGTCATTATTGTATGAATTAAGTGTTAAAATGAGACCTAACAATCTTACAACCCCGTTTGATCCATGCATAGAGCCTTCATGCTTCATTTATGAGTCATACTATTGATCTCAGTTGCCATATCATAATTTACTGATGGTCCATAACCACAGACTAAAATAGAAAGTCAATACATTAATGTTCAGAAGTATCTAGGACATTAAGTATACTGTATGTTTAAGTAAGTCTGTGACTGGCTGGGTTTTAGTTTAACAGCAGTTTGTGGTTGAAACTACATTTCTCATTGTGTGGATGAACTGTGCAGCTGTATAGGAGATGAATAAGAGAAGGAGCGTGTGTGTATAGGAGAAAGAGAGATGGGTAGAAAGAAAGAAATATATCAAGACTGCTAATCAAAAATGTTCATTCCAAACACTAATCTACCTTTTGTTGATAAAAAGTTTTTTTTTTTTTTTTTTTAAAAAGGTTTCAAATCATCTTTTTGTACTTTACATCTCACATGTAGGTAAACAGATTCTCATTCAGGCCTCAGTGGTGTCTATATGTTTGCACCTTTCAAAATGTAACATTATGGAGATGTAACAAATATGATTTCAACTTTTGATCAGAAAATCACATAAGCCTTTTTGAATTTATTTACAATTAATTTTATATGATGAAATGTTAATTGATCTGTTGTTAAAAACCAATAGTAGGCTTGATACAATGTTTAGTGAGATAGCTAAATCATTTAAACTGAGTAAACAATAAACACCTGATTCTCCTTAATGAGCTCTGTTGCTTTTTACTCTCTTTTCCTCTCCACTCCGCAGGAAGTGGGCTGTGATAGGCAGCTGGGCAGCAACACTAAGCCAGATAACTGTGGAGTGTGTGGAGGAGACGGCTCGAGCTGCCGCCTGATCCGAGGCCAGTCACAGATACATGTCTCGCTGGAGGAACGTATGTGCTCCCACACACCTACACACACTCACACACTCATTTCAACGCATTATTTAGACACTCATCAGAAACTAAAGGCATTCTTATATACTCACACACACCCACACACACACTTTAAAAGGCAAGCACAAACACACTCATATACACTCAGACTAAAACAATTTCAAACACACTTCTCAGACACTCTTCAGAAAGCACATACTTATTCAATCAGCCAATCAAGTGACAGCAGCACAATGCATTAAAACATGCAAATACAGGTCAAGCTTCATTTACTGGTCACATCAAACATCAGAATGGGGAAAGTAATTGATCTCTGTGACTTTTTGTGCATGTTTGTTGTTGGCTGGTTTGAGTATTTCATAAACTGTTGATCTTCAGGGATTTTTACACACAACAGTCTCTAGAGTTTACACAGAATGCTGCATTAAAAAAAACATTGGGTGAGCAACAGTTCCGTGGGTGGAAACGCCTTTTTGAGAAGAGCAATCAGAGGAAAATGGCCAGATTGGTTTGAGCTGACAGGAGGGATATATTAATTCATATAATCACTCTTTACAACCATGGTGAGCAGAAAAGCATTGCAGCATGCACAAATCTGTCAATCAAAGTGATGAGCCAATCATCTATGATCTCAGGTATGCAGAAGAGGACAGATAGCACTTCCTCTAAATGTTACACTGCTCTGTGATGCAGCATGAGCAGCAGTTTTAAAATATGTGGCTGGCTGGCCTCATGTGTCTCAGAGGAAGTGCATGTTAGCCCTCACCCTCCCTGGGTGGTAGTTGGCATATGATGGGGGGAACTGGCTAATGGGTGGGAATTTGCAGGTGACCAAATTAGAGATAAAACAGGGGAAAAGAAACAGAATAAACATGCTCAAAAACTGAACATGGGTTTGGATTTAATGCAACATATGACACACACACATCAAATATGCAATCTCAACTCTTACAGAAGCTTGTTTAATACTGTAGTTGGTCCGAGGCATTTTGTATTATTCCAGCGGTGAAGTGCCTTTTCATAAATGTCTTTGGTAATTTGATGGAGCTGTTCAGGCATAATTTTAAAATATTGACTTTGTGTCTCGTTTTGATTTTGCGGTAGTTAAGTGAAGTGTGCTTATTTTAATCAGTGCCTGATCCCAGGTCAAGGATAAAGGGCTCTTTGAAGAGCACAGAGGGTTTGTGAACATTCCGAGGCCAGTAATACATTCTTTGAGTTCTCTGTTCTTTTGCAAGAATTGGCAGGTTTATTTGCATACTGGGTTTTATGGCTCAGACATTCGACATATTGTTTCACATGCTGGGAAAGAGGATATTTTCAGGTGCTTGTAAAGAATTATTGATTCCGTGTGAGGCCAGTAATGGCTTGCATTTTTAGAAAAGACCAATAATAAGCTGTTACACTTACTGTAATTCTTTCTCTCTTGGCATCATGTGTGCCTGGATTTGCTCACTGACTTTTAGACTTTTGTAGACATATTTGATAATCATTTGATATGATTGGAAGGCCTTGCTTATCGTTGCAGGTGTTTGAATTGTATTCCAGTGCCATATCTCAGTTCTTTCCGTCTGCCTACTCTTTTTTTTTTTTTTTTTTTTTTTTTTTTTTTTTTTTTTTTTTTTTAAAACCTTTCTTTATTAGAGTGACTTACAGCTGAGGCAGAATCCAATCCAAGTATAGAGCTGAGCCATTATTGGTTAAGGGAACAACAGTGCAGTTCTGGTATTTGAGCTCATAACCTTACAATAACTAACATAAAATAGGGCTGTGTCTCTTCAATTTTCTCAGACAATATGATCTCAGTAATAATGTGGTGTGTGACATACATTTAATACTGCCAATATTTCAATAGAATAGTGTTTAGAGTCATTTCAGTGTTGCGTTGCTTAAGTGGTATGATTTTAAGTGACAAATTGTTAGGCACATCTTCACTGGAATTGATGGCCACAGAGGCCACACCTCCTTTGCCAGGAGAAAGTGCACTCCACTTTATGTTAAAGGAGATTTATAATGATATGTAATATTTAATAATGCTTCTAAATAATACTAGAACCAAAAAGAACTGCTGGACTATTGAACCTTAATCATTCAATCACCATCGCTGAACATCTTGTGCTTCATACACACTATTCTGTATCAGTGCAGCTACATTATAAATATTTAGCCCAGTGCACTAAACCACAGCATAGCTAAAATATTGCTTTCAAACAATTATGTATTTTTGCTCTTAAAATACCTCAAATGCCAAGTTTTGTTTAAGAGTGATGGCAAAAAGTGCCAAGCTACAAATGAAGATGGTATCAGATGCTCTCCAATGGAGACACAGTGTTGTATTGTTCTTGGAAAGGCCTGCGCATCTGTATTTGGTCTTCCAATTCATGCTGAAGTAATTTTCCTCATCCAAAACCCCTTTTCCCGTCAAGTGAAGTGTCCGAGTGCCCAGATTAAGAAGTAGTGGAACGTTTGGCATTTCCAGACTGCCGTGCTATTTGCTTTAAAAGCGCTGCGTAACCCAATCCAAAAGCATTGTGCTCCCTCTAATAAATGGCGTCTAGCTAATAACTCACTGCTCGTCACAACAACATCCAGGCTTCCTTTATGCACTTCACAGTAAGTCTGAGTTATCAGATAGGTTTCTCTCTCCAGGATTTTCCGCCCCATTGGCTGGCATTCAGGATCTTGCCGGCTTGTCGTTTTTTGCTTTTGCGTTATTAATAAGAAGTAAAAATGCTTCTAATGAGTCACTGGCACTTATGCTCCATTCCTCCACTCTGTGCTGGCCCTGTGCTGCGTTCCTGAAAGATGAGTGCAGAATAACATTCACAAAACCAGTCTGTGCTTTTATTATTCATTTCTGACATTTGGGAACTTTGTGGGTTTACATTTGTCACTGCATTTGTCCATTTGTTAACATGTCCACAAGTTAATATTGTGCCAAAAGCATAAAACTAAATGACATCTACATACAAGGTATTAAATACAGTCTAAAAGTAGCTGTTGGAAATACAAATAATACAATATACAGTATATGTACAGTACTGTGCAAATGTTTAAGGCACCCTATTTTATTTATTACAAACTTTGTTATAGATTTTTATTTTATGACTTCTACATTATCAAGTCAGTACAAAAAACATTTTCGATTCCCAAACATTAGTTTTCTAGCACAAAATTAAATGTTACAGAAAAATGTTTTTAAGTCATTAAAGAAAGTGGCATATTACATAAGAGACACTTTTCAGACAAAAAACACAATGAATGCTGCTGAGTTTTGCAGCAAAAATAAGAAGCAAGTGCGACAGTCAAAGCCTCCAGAAGAAAAAAATTAAAGATAATTTTGTAAAATCCAAATAATCTTTACAGATCTATATTGGAAAGGGTTTAAACAATGTTTTTCATGCTTGTTCAATGAACCATAAACAATTATTGCACATGCACCTGTGGAACAGTCCTTAAGACACTAATAGGTTACAGGCGGTAGGCGATTAAGGTCACAGTTACAAACACTAAAGAGACCTTTCTACTGACTCTGAAAACTATATATATATATATATATATATATATATATATGCCACTGGATAGATATATATATATATATATATATATATATATATATATTTAAATCCAGTGCCACTGGATTTAAAATTGTTCCTCACTTTGGCCAGTACCGAGCGAGGAAAAATGCCTTATGTTTAAGGTCAGAATCATGCATAACTGAGACATGCCTCTATTTTCGGCAAATTGTGCCCTGCAGATTCATGTCACTGCTCATAACTCACGTAACTCAACCCTGAATATGGCCCTATATCCAAAATATCTATAAACAGAAACTGCAAAAACAAGTGAAAGTGATTTTTTTTGTTGTTTTTTCTTATTTATATTTGCACCATATACAGGTATGTTTTAGATTTTAATGCTCAGTATTTTGCTTGTGGATTTTGTCATTATGTTTAATACCATTTGCCCAAAATTAAGTCCATCAACCATTCTCTCAAAATAACCTAGGCTCCACATTGGACTGGCAAGTTTCACAACATGCTTCATTTGAAACGTACATTATTTTTCCCACACCACTGACTGGGCCTCAAAACATTATTCCATTATTATATGCATTAAATTCCAGGACTTTCCAAAAGTGATTATTTTCAGGGGCACCCGAGACTCTGGCTCTGTTCCATCCCCTGGATGTGGTAGCTACTGCCAGACTGGGCAAATGGCTCTCTCCCTCCTTGTTAAAATGCATTAATAATGACTCATCTCTTGTGAAACCCCAGTCCTCATATGAAACGGGCTTTCCTCAGTCATCGTATAGAGTCTTACTGGGCAAGTAGTGGATTGGATTGTAAGTAAACTTCAAATCCTCCACCATAAATAGATCATTTAGGGTGGTATTAAATCTAACAGCTACATAAGATGTGTTGTGTCATAAAAGGAGTTCATGGAAATACAGCTATGAGTCTCCTGAATTTCTCTTGTAAGTCACTCACTCACATTCCCACACACTCACTCATTCATTCATTAATGAGAAGCAAAGAGTAACATTTAACTAAAGAGGGTTTGCAAGGATCAAACAGAGCATGGAAGTTAAAACAGAGTCCCAGAGGCAAAGAGTGAAACTATTAGCTCTTAAACAGGCTAAAACAAATAGCATCAAATGAACACTCAAGTACTTGAACACGTAAGCTGTTGGAGTTAGCATAAAAAGGTTAAACAAGGTACGGGTGCCAGTAATCAGTCCTAATAGCTAGGACAAGTGTCACACGCTGCCTGGGTTCTGCTTCACTTTCTGGTCTATTCTATTCAATTTAATTTATTTGTATAGGATTTTATGAGATTTTGCCACAAAGCAACTATACATAAATTCAGATGTAGATCCCTAATGAGGAAACCAGAGATGGCAAGGAAAAAGAAACCTTAAGATGAACAAAAAACACCAGTGACATTGAATAGTGGGATAATAAATCATTACAGTATATAGGTGTAGAAGAGTAAAGACAAACAGTACCAAGTGTGCTGAATGTTCAGAATAAGCACACAAACGTTGGCATACATTATGGAATCATCACATTTAGATGCTCACCAGGATTTTTTTTATTTATTAATTTTTTAAAAACTTTTTAGCAAATGAATATGACAAAAGATTTTTTTTAATAGCTAAACATTCTGGCTTCATGAAACATACCTCAAACTAATTCAATTATATTGTATTAATTAATGGCATATTTGGTCCAGTTCAAGAAGATGAAAAAAATTATGGAATCACTCAATGTTGAGGAAAAAATTATGGAATCATCAACGAAAAAATCTGAATTAGTACAATGTTGTTCCTCGTCAGGATTTTATGACAGCCTGAATTCTTTGAGGCATGGACTTCACTAATAAAAAACAATATTCTCCATTAAGCTGGTTCCAAATTTCATGAATAGAAGTTGACAGATCAGCTTTGCAGGATGGAGCCTTGTCATGGACCATTTTTTCAAATTTCCACCATTTAAACAGATTGAGTTTCGGACTGTTTGCTGGCCATGTCACTGAGTTGATGTGCCTTTCCTGAAGAAAAACTTTAACACTCATTGCTCTGTGGCAAGATGCATTATTATCCTGAAAAATGACTTCATCACCACCAAACCTATTTTCTATTGATGGAATGAGAAAAGTGTCCAAATTTCAATGTACACCTGTTCACTGAGCGTTGAGGTTTCCTCTGGTCCTTTACCTGACATGCAAGCCCATATCATAAATGAGTGGGGAAATGTAAATGTTTTCTTCAGGCAGTCATCTTTATATGTTTCATTAGAATGGCACCAGACAAAAGTTCCAGCATCATCTCCTTGGCCAATGCTTATTCTTGATTCATCACTGAATATCCATTTCATCCAATCATCCACATGCCATGATTGCTTCTCTTTAGCCCACTGTAAACCATGTTTTTTTCTGTGGAGGTGATAGTGCTGGTTTTTGTGCTGGCTTTTCTATATGCAAACCTCATTCAGCAAATTTCATTCAGCCCATTTCTTACAGTTTTGCTACAAACATTGACTTCTATTTCCACCCATTTGTTTTTCATTTGTTTTGTTGTGCATTTTCTATTTCCAAAACATATTGCTTTGAGTTTTCTACTCTGATGCTGGTCTACCCGTATTTTTTCCGTTTTATAACCTTCCCATTTTTTTTTATACTTGCACCAAATTTTAGACACAGTTGACTGGAAACAAATAACATCTTTTGCCACACTCTGTGTCAGATTTCCTTGTTGAAGGAGTTGTATGATCCTTTCCATTGTTTCAATTGACAACTCTCTTGTTGGGGCCAAGAGTTTCCTTTCAAAAACACAGAGGTTAAGGTAAGCACTGTAAGCACTCTCTTTTAACTGTAGACTAATTAACATTTTTAGACTTGTGCTGGTATTTGTTTTAGAAATGCAAATTACAAGGTGATTCCATATTTTCTTTCCTCATCATTGAGTGATTCCATAATTTTTTCCTCTACTTGATTTGGAAAAAAATATTCCACTCATTAAAATAATTAAATTTAACTGGTTTGAAGTATGTTTCACGAAGCCAGAATGTTCAGCTATTAAACAAACATTTTAATAAACATTTGAATAGCTATTAAACAAATATTGTTTTGTGTCATATCTGTGATTTGTTTATTTGCTATGAAGTAAAAAAAAAAAGCCGGGTGGGCATCCTCTAAGTATGGTGATTCCAAATTTTTTGTCAGGGGTTGTATTTTGAATGAGGCCTGGGATAAGCAATCTTTGATTATTGCAGTTGTTCTAAAATGTTCATGTCTACAAGATTGATTATTTACTCAAGAACGGGTAAGACTTGGGCATAAGCTACTTGCTGCTGTGAATGGTTCCACATGGATACCGACAGATTGTGAGTCACAATTGCAGAAGGTAAGTAGCATCAGAATGCAGAAGTAAAGCATCAGGATGAATCAGGCAGGTGCAGATGGAATAGCTGTAGAACTGTGTCAGGATCAGGCATCAGGAATACACATACAGTTTAAAAGAGAGAGGGAACAGCTGTAGAACTGTGTCAGGATCAGGCATCAGGAATGCACATACAGTTTAAAAGAGAGAGGGAACAGGTTATAAAGTATGCTCTAATCATAGAGTGGTTTCAAAGAGTGTACATTTTGAGAGAGTGCAGGCCAGAATTCCAGCAGGTCTAGCTATGGCTTCATAACTATAACTGAGAGCCAAAAGGTAACACAGGCACGATAACACCCCATGACATAAAGCATCTGACCAGTCCACTATCACAAAAAAATGTCTGACTGAACAAATAGGTTTTGAACTTGTACTTAAAGATTGAGACTGTCTGAGTCCTGAACTGCATGCTGGTGCAGAGTGGCATGGTAGTTTTCTAATTCACTCACTGACTCCTTCACTAACTCAGTCACACATGCAGTAACTCAGTAACTCACTCATTGACACACTGAGTCACTCATTCACTAGCTGAATTATTCAGTCATTGATTCACTCATCGACTCACTCACCAACTGACTCATTCACTTATAAACTCACTCACTGAGTCAATCATTCAGTTACTGACTCACAAGCACATTAACTGACTCACTCATTCACTTCCTTCATCCACTGATTCACTTTTTCAGTTACTGACTCGCCAACTCACTCATTTACTCACTCATTCACTTAATAAGTAACCTTCTGAGTCACTCATTCAGGTACTGACTCACCAACTCTCTCACCGACTCACTCTTTCACTCCTCATTCTCACACTCACTAACACTGTGACTCAATCACAAATATACGCTTTCATACACTCACTAATTCATTGACTTAACAAATCACTTACTCATGTTTAGCATTTTGTAGATTCTCCACAGGGGGTAGCTTATTCAAATGGCTTTTGTGTGAGTCATTGTTGAATGGGAGAAAACTGGCATGAACCAATTTTCTGAGCATATGTTTGAACACATTGTAAGTACATAAAGTAAATGGTCCAAAACTCAAGTACCTGCAGGTAAGATATAATTTCTCTGAGGGCTTTTATTGATATTGAAACTGTTCACTCAGTCAGAACAGCCTGACACATTCACCAAGCTACTTACATAGACATGTAATAATATTAGCAGTTGTTATACAATTGACATGACCCTCATTTTTCAGTCCACTTCAGTGAGACAAGCAGAAGGTGATATGTGAGATTGCTGTTTACACAGTGTTCTTGTTTGGAAGAAAGCACTTTTATTGTTTTGACATTGTTTCTTTGCTCTTATTAAAGCCTTGAAGACGGTGGTTGAGGTTCCTCTAGGAAGCCGAGGTCTGAGACTCACAGCCAAGGGTCCTGACATCCTAAGTGAGTTCCTGTATTCATATTAATTCACTACATCAGCAGTTTTGTTACACTAAATAGCTTAGAACTGTAATCTGCCTCTGTGATCTATCTCTAAGATGAAAGATTAATTATGAACCTGACCATTAATTACCATTTAGAGCAATAATGTGCTTTAAGATAAAATTTACAGCCAATATCACAAATACAGCTAATCAGCCAAGATATGTCTTGTGTCTGAAGTTTGCTTCAGTAGTTTTTGACTGGCGCAGTGAGGCTAATGTAGTAAGGTACTGCGTGCACTGTGTGTAATCACACACGTGCCTCACAAAGACATCATCTGGTTCTGTAAAAGCATTTTTAAAATATATAAAAATCAAATATTGTCCTTTGAATCACTTCAAATTCTGCCTTCAGACTTTGGCCATACCATATTCTGATGTTTGTGTGACATGATACCTAGCTATGTGCTGATTAAAAAAGATAACTATTGTCTTGGCTGATTGACCAAATGTGGGGTTAGGGAAATTGTGAAAATTGGATGCTTGGTGTACTACACTTTAAATAACTTATGGGAAACCAAGGGGAGACCAAATAAATAAAAAAATATTTCCAATTGACACTAATCCTGCACTGGGTAGTGGTCTGGTGGTGCAAGGCTTCAATCCTGAGCTGGGGTTACCATTTGTTTGGAGTTTTACTTGTTCCCAATACCCATATGCTCTCCAGTTTCCTTTCTGTTCCACTGTGCTGGTAGGTGGATTGGCAACTCCTAGCTGTAAATGAGTGTACAGTGTATATATGTATGTGGTGCCCTGCAGTGGACTGGTATATCATTCAAGATGCATTCTCATTTCCTGCTTGGTGTTCCCTTGATACGCTCTGGATTCAATGTGAATGATGATTAATCCTATTTTTAGAGCCCTACACGTTGAACAATAATTTCAAGAGATGCAAACAGTACAGTAATACCCAAATTCTGATCACAAACCTTAGTAGGCTTCATTTGAATGGTAGATTTCTTGGCTGCCTAAAGGGCTTCTAGAACCTTTGCTGATAGGGAAACTCTTTTGTGTGTGTGTGTGATTGTGAGTGTGGTAAGTTTGTTACATCTGACACATGCATACCACCCACATATCTTTGAATACTCATGTGCCTACACTCTTAGAAAAAAGTATTACTCTAGGCTTGTTTGGTTGGTTATTATTAAAGTTGTTTTTTTTCCCAAAAGGGTTTAATGTAACACAAACTGGGAAAACTTTTTTTTATTGGTGTGGTGAAAACTCTATGACTTTCAGAAACCAGAATTGCTCGACTGCTCACGGTACACCACGTTAATCGCTTGCAATCTGATGGTGACATTAGATGTGAAGTATAAAATCTATCAATAACTTGATAATAAAATGTCTGGGTTACCCATGTAACCCTGTTCCCTGAGAAGGGAACGAGATGTTGCGTTAGCATTTCACTATGGGAGCGCCTCTCACGCGCAACCGGCATCTGAAGCTTGTGTAAAATCATACCTATTTATAGGCCTGCCATGATCAGAGGACGTGGCAATTAAGCGTGTCGCGTGATATAAATATGGCACCTGTGAACCGCGCAATCAGCCTTTATTATCTGAAGCGAAGACGCAATTCACAGGCCTGCCCTGGTATGACAAAGCTACGCAAGCTTCTCACAAGCTTCAAAGCTTCTTGTTCCCTTCTCAGGGAACAGGGTTACATAAGTAACCCAGACGTTCCCTTTCAAAGGGAACTTCGACATTGCGTTTAGCATAACACAATGGGAACGAGAATACCCACTCCTTCATACCGAGGGTACGGCCTGTTCAAAAAGACCTAAGCCCAAGGGTCACTGCAAGACACTTGAGCCCGGGGTGGAATGAATATCCAGGCTGTAATAACGAATGAATGTGTGTGGTGTAGACCACCCTGCAGCAGCACACACATCCTGTAAAGATACCCCTTTGGACAAAGCCTTCGCGGAAGTGACCGCCCTAGTGGAATGAGCCCTTATGCCCAGAGGCGTAGCGAGACCGAGCCTCATAAGCAATAGAGATTGCTTCAACTATCCAATTAGAGATGCGCTGCTTTGACACAGCATCACCTCTACTTTCTCCACCAAAACAAACCAGCAGCTGCTCCAACTTACACCACTGGCCGGAGCGGTGGACATAAGTACAGAGTACTGGACATAGCAGGTGCATTCTCTCTTGTTCTGGTGTGGGGAATGGAGGAGGGCAGAAAGCCTGCAACACCACATGGTGGGCAGCAGATGTAGGCACCTTAGGAATATTATCCGGTATAGGATACAGGAAGGCCTTGGCTAATCCAAGGGCAAAATCAAGGCAGGAAGAGGCAACAGAGAGAGCTTGTAGATCTCCTATTTGCTTGCGAGATGTCAGGGCCAGCAGAAGAGCTACCTTTAGAGTCAGAAGCTTCTCAGAGGCTGACTCTAAGGGCTCAAATGGGGCCCCTGACAGACCTTCCAGGATCACGGCCTGCAGACCGGCCTCAGCCGCCTGACACCACGCATGAACCTCGAAGTTAGAGGATGTTGCCCCACAGAGGCTCCATCAACAGGGGCATGGCGAAATGGCGAAATGGCGGCCACGTAAACCCTGATTGTAGAAGGAGCCCACCCTGCTGAGAAATGTTCTTGAAAGAACTCCAGGACTGTAGCTATTGCGCAGTTCACTGGGTCTAGCTGATTCCACACACCACAAGACAAAAAGCTGCCACTTGAGTACATACAATTTCCTTGTGGATGGTGCTCTAGCATTTAACACGGACTCTGCAACCTCAGTTGTGAGACCAGAATCTATGAGCTGGTGCCTCTCAGGGGCCAGACCCACAGTTTCCGTAGGTCTGGCCGAGGGTAATAAATTAGCTCTGTGACTTGAGACAGTAGATCCACTCTAAGGGCCCAAATGGGGCACCTGACAGACCTTCCAGAACCACAGAAAGGTCCCAGGAAAGTATGTGCAGCCTGCAGATGGGCCTCAGCCTCCTGACACCATGCATAAACCTCGAAGTTAGAGGATGTTGCCCCACAGAGGCTCCATCAACAGGTGTGGGGCTAGCCGAAATGGCGGCCACGTAAACCCTGATTGTAGAAGGAGCCCACCCCGCTGAGAAATGTTCTTGTAAGAACTTCAGGACTGTAGCTATTGCACAGTTCACTGGGTCTACAGTTGATCCCTGTGGATGGGAATCTCCCAAGGAGTGCCATCTAGTAGGGATATTATCTCTGAGAACCATATTCAAGCTGGCCAATAAGGTGCTACTAGCAGCAGACATAGACTATCTTGGTGAACTCTCACTAGAACTTGTGGGAGCAGAGCAATGGGGGAAAAGCGTACAGATGTGACCTCAGCCACATGTGCACCATGGCGTCCAGCCCTAATTGTGCGGGAGGAGTGAGGGCGAACCACAGTGGGCCCTATGTTGTCTCCTCGGAGGCGAATAAATGCATTCCTGCTTGGCCTAACCTCACCATATGGACTCCACCACTTGTGGATGGAGCCAAAAATTCCTGGGCCTCAGCCCTTGCCTCAACAGGATGTCTGCCCCATATTCCCAGAATGTACATTGCACTCACTGACAAACTTTCCTTCTGCCCAGAGAAGAATTAGTTGTGCCTGCCTGAACAGGGGGCACAGACATAAGCCTCCCTAGTGGTCAATATATGAGACCACCGGTGTGTTGTCTGTAAACACATGGTGACCTCTCAATTGAGGAAGAAGGAATTTCAGTGCTAGAAATATGGCCCATATTTCTAGACAATTTATATGCTGCTCCAGATGAGGGCCGCACCAGAGGCCGTGAGCTGGACAGCTGTCTAAGACTGCGCTCCAGCCCATGAGGGAGGTGTCTGTCATTACCGTCTTGCGGTAAGGAGACACCCCTAGAGTGTGACCCAAGGCTAGAAACCGGGGACACTCAAATTCTCAGAGCACGTAGGCATCGCCGTGTGACACTGATTATTCTGAGGTTTCGTCCTTGGACGAAACCCCCAACTTCTCACCACCACTGAACGATCTCCTGTGCAATAGGCCCATAAGTACCAATAGTCTCCCAAGATCCAGCTTTATCTTGCTCAGTGTTGATAGGATTGACCCTACGTATGTTGGGGATGGAAATACCCTCATCGTAGTAGAATCCTTATAACCCCTAGAAATGTTGTCCACTGCACTGGGGAAAGCATACTTTTCTGAGGTTCAACCTGAGCCCCAAGCTCTTCATGTGGGCAAGAACAACATCTCGATGTTGAACCGCCAGTTCCCTGGATCGTGCTACAATTAACCAGTCTTCCAGGTAGTTTAGTACACAGATGTCCTGGAGTCACAATGGAGCCACAGTGACATCCATGCACTTTGTGAACGTGCGAGGGGATAAAGCTAGCGATGTGGAGATATGCACCTTTTAGATTTATCGTCACAAACCAGTCCTCAAACTGTATCTGTGGAACAATAAGTTTGGGCGTCAGCATCTTGAACTTGTATGTCCGAGGAGTACAGTTCAGATGATGCAGATCTAAAATTGGCCGCATACTCCTATTTTTTGTGGACCAGGAAATAACGGCTGTAAAAACCTCCCTCCCTCAGGGAATGGGGTACATGTTCTATGCCCCTTTGTCCAAGAGGGATCTTACTTCCTGTGCTAACGTCGGGCTCTGGTCTGTGCTGACTACTGTGGTGAGCACACTTCTGAACCGGGGGGGTCAAGCTATAAACTGGACCCAGTAACCCTTTTCTACGGTAGACAGAACCCATGGAGACACATTTGGCAGTAGTTTCCACGTTGCCAGATGGTCTTTTAGTGACGTTAACTATTCCACATTCTATTGGACGGAAAGCATCAGATTTCTGTTGCCCTGTGACAGCTCGCTGACCAGAGAACACTGAAAACTTGGGCCCGCCTTGGCTAGGGGAGGCCCTACAGTAGCACTGGGGGCTAACTGTCCTAACAACCTCATGTCCCCTGATACATCCCTCCACGGCCCCTCAGGACCGCTCTTCTTTGCCTGCTTGGCCTTTATGACCATTCTCAGATCAGGCCTAGTAGCAGGTCGCGACTATGGTCGCCTGGTTCCCCTGGCTGTCTGCGGGGGTTGGCGGGCTGCCATACTCACCTTCTGGGTCTCCCTCGCACTAGTGCTGGTGAGCTCAAGACAACAGGGAAGGAACTGGCTGAATGCCGCCATATGTCGAGTTCACTCAGCAGGTCTGCTTGGTAGGCCTGCAACACTCTCATTGTCTGCAATAACCCACAAGCAAGACTACTACCGCATAGGCCTTGCCCACAAATGCCACGGTGGCCTTACACGGTGGCTTGGATGGCAAAGCCCCCCCCCCTCCCCCCAATTACCCAATTACGTGCCGTTGATGGAGAGAGAAAAGATAGCGAGGAAATGAAGCATCTTTTTGTTTCTTTACACAAACAACCGACATGGAGTCTTTCGCTGAAGATAATAAAGGCTGATGGCGCGGTTCACAGGTACCATATTTATATCACGTGCCACGTTTAATTGCCACGTCACCTGATCATGGCAGGCCTATAAATAGGCATGATTTTACACAAGCTTCAGATGCTGGTCGCCCGTGAGAGGTGCTCCCCTAGTGTTATGCTAAACGCAACGTCGAAGTTCCTTTTGAAAGGGAACTACTGTATGCACGTTGAGGGATGCATTATATCATGAAGTCTTGAAGGCATAATAGGAATGATGAGGGACAAACCTTTACACACACACACACACACACACGCACGCACACACACACACACACACACACACAAAGACAGTTAGGCAGCTGCATTTGTGAGGTAAGTGTTTCAAATATTGGATTCATGTCGTGTTTCCTCCAAACACCAAACATGGTAAACGGAGAAGTTGTAACTTTTTTGTTGAAACAAACACTAAAATGATAGTTTTATCATCTGTCATTATGTGTAATTTGTACTTTGATTGGACTTTTAGTTTCACTTCCAAAGGCATTTTGGGGAAATGAGGTCGATAAATAATCCACCTCATTTATATTCATTACACCGGTGACTATTTCACATGCACCTTCTCAATCAGTGCTGGCTGTTATGTTGGTGTGAGTGAAGCAGGCTGAAAAAGATCAGCTCAAATGGAGATCAGATCTAGGGGGCGTTTCACTCTGTAATCCCCTGATTGCTGATGGTTTGCAGTGAATCATTGGAACTGTCTGAGCTGGAAAGAAATCAGCCTCAGTCTTGCTTCTTTATATGGCTCTGTGTATTTTTCTTATCACCACTGTGTTATTGTGCTTGTTTCCACAAAGGTGCAAACTAATCCACCTTATCAGCAAATAATCTGAAGTAGTTGCCAAAAGTAAAACCTTATATTGATATCTTATATTGTTGCCTGATAAGAATGTACTATGTACACAAGAACAGGGAAATGGGAAGACATTTTACATTGAAATGCTGGAATTTTAAGCAGCATGTGTGTTCACTATTATTGTTTTATGCAGTTGCAGCTGTGATTGTTTTAAATCTGACTGCATGCTACACAACTTTCAAAATCTCAGCATCACTGACCCTTTCACACTACTACAATCCACTATGTAGTATTTCTTATTATAAGATTACAACAAACCAAATATAAGATTATTAAACCTATTTCAAGCCATTTGTACTCATTTCAAGCTTGAAATAGTCTTGTTCTATTGGTAGTTAATTTTGCTCATTTATTTCTAATAAGAAGCAAAATTACAGTATCTGCCAATTGAATAAGAAAACTACAAGCTTGAAATGAGTAATAATGTCCATAAATAGGTTTAATTAACTTATATTGGTTTATTGTAGTCTTATAATAAGAAATGCTAGATACATTTGACTGTATTCAAGATATTTCCCCTTGCTGAGATGAGTTTTGCAGTGTTGTGATCTATTGTTTTGTGGCTGTACGGATGTGCACACTACACAATTTTTCACCTGGAGAGACCTGCCTAATCCCCAAATCCTGCTTTCTCATGAAAATAAACATGGCCGCTGTCTGTCATATGACTTTGTGAACTTTCTGTACAGAAACAAAAACAAATATAGCTGCTAGAAACAATTATGGGGCCAAGCACTACAGAGGCAGAGTAAGGATATAAGCAAGCATGATTTTAGCATGGTCATGATTTTATGATCAATCGCTCAGAAGTTATAAGCGAAAATAAAACTTTTTTCATAGCTCATCAACACTACATGGCACTGATCCAAACTGTGCAGGTACCCTCAAGTCATGGTGACTATTACATATACTAAGTTTGGTCTGAATACTCTAAAGTGTTATGGAGATATAGCCTCACATCCATTTTGGTGTGCACATCAACATTTGTTTTTATTGTTATTCAAGATCAGTTTGACAAATCAAGCTGAATTCCATAACTTTTTTGGCATGATCTAAACATGATCTGATTCGATTTTCGTGAAAATCTGAGAAACACTCTAGGAGGAATTTAAAAAAGTAGATTTTCAAACATTTCAAAATGGCAGACAGCAAGTTCAGTCGACCATGGCATAATTGTTATCATTGATCTTGGCATACCCAAGGAATCTATGAAGATCAGTGTCATGAAAATAGACCAAAGTAGTCAAAATATATTAGCATTTTTTAAAATTTCATTATAATTTTTGGTCTTGAAACTTTTTCAGTGCTTTCAGGGCATGGTGTTGATGATACATATTGAATTTCTTAATGATACACCAAGTCGTTCTTAAATACAGCATTTTACGACTAAATATAAATAGGAAAACACCCAAAATGCTAAGACAATTTCATATAATTTGACTAAGAATGCCCCACAGAATCTAAGGAGACCAGTTTCATGATTGTAGGACTAATTGTTCAAAAGTTATAGGTAAAAATGTGCTTTTTCATATCTGATGAAGACTAGATGGCACTGTTTTGAAATTGTGCAGGTAGTCTCAAGTCATAATGACTTATAGCAGGGGTTCCCAAACTTTTCCAGGGCAAGGCCCCCCAAATATCATTAACATTTGACTGAGGCCCCCCTTTTGCAAGATGTCTTTAAAACACGTTAAAAATACAGACTTCTGAACATATCCCCCTTTTTTTTTTTATAAATAATTTCATCTTACATCTTTACATTATATTACATTAGGAATTGATTGTGCGTGTGTGTGTGTGGTTGTCTGAGAGTGAGAAAGAGAAAACATACTAGTGGGAGGGATGGGCTTGGTGGCTCCGACCAAATTGTTGAGGCCCCCGGGCGCCCCCTGGTGGCCCCCACTTTGAAAACCACTGACATATACTAAGTTTGGTCTAAATACGCTAAAGCGTTCATCAGATTTGTTTGCGCGTTGTTCGAGAGCCGTTTGGTCTATCAGAAAGCTTTTAATAATCTTTTGCCAGCATGGTCTCAAGATGATCTAAGCCAATTTTGGTGCAAATCGGTTAGAAAAAGTAGGTTTTTCAAATTTTTATGATGGAAAAATTTTTAGGATGGAAAATGATGTCATAGGGTGTAATCAAATCGCAATCTTGAGCCAAGCAATTGGAGTAAAAAAATAATTTTGTTTATAGGCCGTTTGGTTCAAAAGGTATTAGCATAAATGTAATTTGAGCAAAATTTGAGCAGTTGGTGCCACTAGAGGGTTTGAGATGGAAACTCCAAACTTGCTATGGTTAATATTGAGACTGTCCTTTATCTGTGTGCCAAATTTCATAACTCTCTCACAAGCAGTTCTATGGGCTGCCATAGACTCAAGCAGAAGAAGAAGAAGAAGAAGAAGAAAACTAACAGATACAATAGGCGCCTCGCACCTGTGGTGCTTGGCCTCTAAATACATAGATGATTAAATGGGTTCAGGGATCTACTGCAGATGAACTTGATTTCATCTCAGACTCTCACTGGCTGTTTCTAAAGCATGCTTGGAAATATCGGAGCCTCTGTGATAAATTGCTGCACATTACATGAGTGGTCACCATGGAGCGAGTTGTCGCTGCACTCGGGAGTGTAGTTGCTGAGCCCCAACGTTAGTCAGTGACTGAGAAATTGGGGCTCTAATCATTTAATGTGCACTAAAGGTATCCTGTAGCCTGCTCAGCATCCCCACTATATCCTTGCACAAGAATATACTGTGTGTACTATACACACATAGTCACAGAGACACAAATACACACACACACACACACACACACACACACACACACACACACACACACACACACACACACACATCCACCTCCACCTGCAAACCCCTCCATTTTCCTCATCTGAAATGAATACAGTGTGTAAGATTTTGGAAAGCTGCCATGCTGTGTTTTCACAGATCATTTACCAGGAGACTCACAATGTGGATGTGGAAATGTCCACTGGAGACAAAAAGGTAGAAACTGGAAAGAGACAACACATACACTGCCAACGGTACAGTGCGCAGCAGTCAAGTTCATGAACTCCAGAGAAACTAAATATTATCAGAAGCAAGTTAGAGACGGATAATCAGATTTCCTGTGGATGGGGCTACAGTTACTGTTACCATGCTGAGAGATTTCCATTAGCAATGGATTTAATGGAAAGCTTGTTTTGGGAAAAGCTTAATGCGCCAAGCGTGTGAGCATGTGTGTGACCCTGTCTGCTGCTGTATGGAGAGTTTGAGAGTGTATGACAATAAACGCCCCTTTACTGAGTGCATAGAACCCTAAACTCTGAGTGTGAGCAACCACAAATAAAGGCAAAACCATTAGCTAATGGAAATGGAAACCATGTTTTGGGAAAGGCCGGACACACTGAACCACAAACACACACAGTAATATATTATTAGGAAAACACACACAAGATGAACAACAGGAGAGATTTACTGCTTTAATGACAAGTACCTGAATATGATTAAGCCATGATTTGAAACTTTCTTGCTCTTAATTGTTTGTGGGAACGTTCTAACCAAAGCGCTCAGCCTTTTATTGTCCAAATTGATTTACACAAACAAACCTCTTGCTTGATGATTTTTTTCTCTATGATGTGGGAACAGATTGGAAACAGCTCTGTCAGAGAGCAGCCAAACATGTTCATCTCGTTATTCTGGCAGCACCTGCTAGCAACGAGTTCAAAAGCAACTGGTCTTGGGTTATAAGTCATGCTAAACTTTACAAATTGTGTTTTTATGATTAGATCATTTCACAGGAAAGCAAACCAGTCAGACTGTAAGAGTTTTGCTTTTTTCTCATTGAAAAACATGATTAAGTGTTGAACAGGCAAGTGTTATTGCATCATAAAATATAAGAGCCTATAAGATTCAATATGTGAATGAGCTACATGTTCAACTGTTTTAATCTTGGTATGTGGAGGTTACTACCAATAATGCATTAATAATGTACTATAATACTTCATATATGTCTTTAGTTTCAGTCAGAGCATATTCTTAGTCCTATTTTTTTCAAAATTCAATTTTACTGTATTTAATTTATTTTTATTTTATCCTAATAAATTAATCCTGATGACTGGAAACCTTTCAACATAATTAAACAGCATTTACACACTAAGTCTGGTTTAGTCTGTAGAGTATACTTTTTTTTTTTTTTTTGCCAAGTGTGTGTGGTTAGTGGTGATATCAGATATGAGGGCTAAAATCTTAAATCTAGATGCTAAATGCATTTGATTTCAGGAAATTCCAAAATAATCCATTTATTATATAAAATACATATTATATAAAAAAAAATATTTAGTAGCAGGAAATAATCTGGTGTGGAATCCAAAAATGAAATTCCATGCTGATGTCTTTTTATCTCTGAAAGACCCTTAGCTTTGCTTAATCATTGACTGAAAGAGACTGCCCTCATCCTTTACTATTGCCTTTTGTCACACTCTTTTATTTATGTTACTGTTGTTGCATGTTTTTTTGTGTTACCCTCATATGTTTGCACAGCTCAGGTTCAAATTAAGAACAAAGAGTATACACAGTATAGTTCATTTTACATCCCAAGATTTCACCTTGCCTTGACTAATCATGGTTTGTCTCTGTGTTAGTGGTCGAAGCTCACACTCTAAGCGACAGGAGAGAAGAACTGGTGTTGAGCTCTCCAGGCTCATACATGCTGGCCAACAGCACTGTGGATTATCAGAGAGGAAGAGAAGCTGACAGACAGATTCTGCGCTGCCATGGGCCACTCACTGCAGACTTCACCATCAAGGTGGGCAGTAGTACATCTGTGTTGGGTTGTTTGTATTATCTTGGACTGCCTTTAGGAAATATCTTTGAGCTTTCAAATTTGACTGATTAAGCAATATCACATGAGCATGACTGCGGTTATACTGATTATCTGAATCACAGCCATGCCGATATTCAGTATAACCGCAAGATTGTGGGTGTGATATTGCTTTTATACAACAGTTATATAAAAAATAAATTAGTATCCAGTAAGTGACATTTCAGACAAAACATGATAAATCTTTTTTTTATTTTTGCTCTGTTAGTGGAAATAGGAGCTTCTGGTAAAATTGGCTTCCCTTCTTTCTTTTCAACTTCATCTGAAGAGCTTGCATATTTTAAGCCAAAAGTTATATTCCTGAAAATCATTTGCCATGTCTGCTGATGATATCACTACCGTAGTAACGGTTTCAAGTTAATGGAATTTTACATGGCGAGCACAGAGACAAATCAAATTAATGGACGAGAACTATATTACAACTATATGTTGTATAAGCGTGTGTATATATATATATATATATATATATATATATATATATATATATATATATATATATATATATATATCCATTTGGTTTCCATTGGTTGAAGAGAAAACTATAGAAAACTATACCAGTTACTACATCTGGTAACAAATTTATGGAAATTCTGCCTTATTTTCTTTGTTTCATAAATGTTTCATAAAATTATGACTTTTGGCCACAGTTTGATTGATTCGGTATGATTTACCTAAACTTCGCTCTTCTGCTGCTTCTATAGCATTTGAACAGAACCTTTTGAGAATTTTATTGTACAAATTTGCAGGCTTTTATTGTATTGTTTAATCATATTGTGAACAGTATTTGCCTTCTCTCACCACCTTGACTTGCAGTTTTAATCGAGTTTCAGTTTCAGACTCTTCAAGGAGTCTTTGACATCCAGGCACAGTGGCTATTGAGAACAAATAACACATGCAAAAACAGTACCGTGACATAATTCATACAATTCTTCTTTGTAAATTACTGTCAACATGCTCACTAACTGTGCTAATTGCACACCTACATTTTTCCTGCTAAATCATGGTCAGTGTATTTACTGTGGCAAGACTCTTCACAGCTACTGTTCTTGATTAAAAATAGCCTCAGTGGTTCTATAAACACTGCAAACGTTATATCATGGCTATGTATTCTCAAAAAAATCAGGAAAGAGCTCTTGTTAATATCTCTAGAACAAAGGGCTGGTGTGGGTGCAGGTTTTCAATTCAACCAAGCAGAAACCACACCTCAGTCTATTGAAAGCCAAGATCAACTGATTAATCAGGTGGAATCAGGTGTGGCTCCTGCTTGATTGGAATGAAAACCCGCACCCACACTGGCTCTTTGCGGATAAGATTTGACACCCCTGCTCTAGAATTTGGAAAGGAAAAGGGACACTTTGGCTTCAATCTGCTGCCTCTCTGATGTTTCTTCTTAGCCACAGACCTCAGTGTGTGCTCTTATATTTAATTCGAGATGAACGGAAACCAGATTCTTTCAGATAACAACCCACAGAGCTTTGGAGGCTAAGTTCCTTGTGTGTTGACAACATTGGCCGTTTCTCAATATGCATTCTTATGCGATCTTGCGTCCTTGTGAAGTTGTTCTACGTCACCATCTACTGCCGAAGTTCAATTACAATACTCAAGAACACAATTACTGGGGACTCATGAAATATTCGGCTGTATTCTTGATATTGAGGATGCAGACCTGAGCGCACCAAACCCACTTGAAGTCCCAGAAGTCACTGTGGCAAAACAATAGCGGACGAAGGAAACCTGACCCATACCTGTAGTTTTAACATCTTTTTAATGACAGTAATCTAAATAAAACAAAATCTGCATCTAAAAAGAATGATTGATATATGATTTAGATTGAGATATATACAGTATGAGTTTTGTGAAAAGTCAAATTTATCCCTCAGAAGTAGTTTAATTAAACTACGCTAGCGTCCATCCTGAGGTAACGGTAAACTCATTAGCTTAGTTTTTAATTAACATGAGGTCTGCAAACAGAGAGCTTACTACATGAAACACACTTAATTAACTTTTGGTTAATCAGCTGTTTAACAGTAAATTTATTAATCAGCTGAAACATATTACTTAGAGAGCACTGAAGAGACGATGGTGTTGTCCCACTACTAGAAATGTGCTGGGATGGTCCACTGCACAACCAGAAGCTCAAAGTACACCTCGTTTCTCACAAAGATGCGTTCTATGTCCTGTAAGTGTAGGGTTAGGGTTAGAGAAACCAGAGCAGAGTCTGGCCGTTTTTGTTTCTCACGTTCCTTTTTACTGATATAGCATATCTGTATTTTAAAACAGAATTTTCATTGCCTTGATGCGGTCTGAAAGTTTTAAGACTTGACTGTCAGTCAGAAGACACTCACTGTAATGCCCTAACCAAGACTTGTTTTAACACTTCTGAACATAAGGCTCTTATTAGATGTGGTATGACCTGCTGACAGGTGGGTTAGGAGCCAAAAGGTGTAAAAGTGTGTCTATCAATCTATACTGATCTCAAGGGTGGACAATTCATAAAATGCTTATCCTGATACCCAATTAACAATTGCTAAAAATCAGCAAACTAATGGAATTTAACTCAAGTATAACAAGTTAATTATGGATGTTAAAACAGGCTATGGAAATCAGTTACTTTATGTGGCCTAGTCTTTATCCTCTGGTGATTAATCATCGTGTTTTCACCATCAACAAACAAGCACAAAATCACTGACTAACATTTTGTCTGTGAGCCAAAATGGTATTCTCTCATCGCACATAAAGGGCCTTTATTTTCACTTGTTGAAGTGATTAACTGCAATGTGACTGTGTGTTGTGCTAACATTAGAGTTATATAACTGTTGTTGCACTGCTCAGTTTTGTCACTGTTTCCACATCCTTAGTATTATTGATTCTGGAAAGATTGCCTAGCATCTGTTCAGGTTAATTAATATGGCTAGTAAAAATAATTCCTCCCAACAGTCAGACTGTGTCCTCAGTTTGAGTGTATAGGGGAGCAGGTGGTGGGATTTGGAAAAGAGTATTGAGCAATAACCTTTTTTTTTTTTTTGCACTACTGAGAAATATATGAACCAATTGGGGCATGCTCCATCAAATTAGACATTTTCTTTCATATAAGTCAGTATAGGATGTAATGTCTTTAATTATTTATTTTTTTAATCATGTTGTTGGGCAAGTTGGGGAAAAATTTAGCATGGCAATGCCCCTGTGCACAAAGTGAGCTCCATAAAGACATGGTTTACCAAAGGTGTGGAAGAACTCAAGTGTACTGCACAGAACCCTCACATCAAATGGTATTAAAATAAATAAATGTAAAAAAAAAAAAAAAAAAAAAAAAAAAAATTATTACATTATTACATTTAATTTTCAGAAAGAAGCTGCTAACTACTGTGTGTGTTGGGTGAAATGTATGATGTCCATCTTTCCCCCCTTTTTTTTTCAGGTGAAGTATACAGCTCCTAAAGACACAGTGGTCATGTTCATGTTTTACCAGCCGATCCGCTATCAGTGGAGAGAGACAGACTTCTTCCCCTGCTCTGTAAAGTGTGGAGGAGGTAAAACACTAATCCGGGCACCCGGGACAAACAAATTATGTATCATAGTTTTTTATTCACAGTTGCTCAGCATATAAGCAGGCTCTGTAGGCTGCTGATGTAACAGTCACTTTTCTCATCCAATAACCAGAGAAAGAAAAACTCGCATCCCTATTGACTTTCAAACATGAAAACTCTTTAGTAGATATGTTTGTATACACACAACACACTCCAATTGGTGTATATATACAGCATGTCAATGCTGTGGCGCATACTACAGTTTTCCGAATCCTGCCATCTACTTCACTTTGCATTTATACCAAGGACATGATCTGGCTGTTGGTAGGAACTGTTTTTACTAGCCATATTAACTGAACAAATGCTGGGCAATATTAGGAATTCCCGAATTAGGAATAAAAAATTATGTGGAAACTGTAAATAAACTGCGCAAAAATACAGTACAATGCATCTCAAAAGTTGTTATATACTGTATCTCTACTGCTAGTGCAACACGCAGTCACCTCACATGTAAACACTTCATCCAGGAGAAATAAAGACACCATCCAGGCTCAAAAAACATCTTTATGTGCAATGGGAGAATGTGACTAGAGACTATGGCTACAAGTGGCCTATTAAAATTTTGATACATTTTCTATATTTTTACTTTTACTATTATTTCTTAGTACTTTTTCCACCCCTAGACAGGAATAATAAAAGCACCAGCACCAACCAACAACCTTGCACCAGAATCACTAAACACATCACAGATATTTCGATATAAACATTAATATGTTTCATGGTGGACTTTTGAAGATGCAACAATTAATACCCAGGGAAAGTATTCTGTATTTGAACTTGTGCTTATGGAGCAATTGCATCTAGACCAACCCCTTCAAAATAAATCTTGACTTGATTATAGAAAATACAGACTGATAAAGCACATTTTGTAGGTGAAACATGCTATTTAAATGCAAGTGCATAAAAGTGAGAAACAAAACATTTTATATTGGTTTAGATACAGCACATCAGGGTTTTTTTCACAGTGCCCTACAAGTCTCAACACTGGAATCTGTAGTAAGTATGCAGTATTAGTGTGCTTGTGGAGATCATTCTCCGGTGAAGCATGAAGGACAGTGAGAGGTGAAAACACTGTGGCTGCTAAAGTATTGATAAATCATACAATGATGAATTTAATACGATCATATTTATATATTTAATATTGCCTTGCCATTATTTCTGTGTAATTACATTGCCTAAAACACAGGTTCCCAATGCTGGTCCTAGGTACTCCAGTAGGCTACCTTGCACCATACCAATAAAAAATTCCTGGTACCTTAATGAGGCGTTTAAAGAACCAAACTGTCTCTGGCATGGTACCATCAAGGGCACATCGTTTGTGGTTAGGGGTTAGCACGTTTGTCTCACACCACTGGGGTTGGGGGTTCGAATACTGCCTCCACCGTCCATGCGCAGAGCTTGTATGTTCTCCCTGTGCTTTGGGGATTTCCTCTAGGTACTCCGGTTTCCTCCTCCTGTCCAAAGACGTGTTGTAGGTTGACTGTCATTTCCAAATTATCCGTAGTGTGTGAATGGGTGTGTGATTGTGCCATGCAGTGGGTTGGCACCCCATCCAGGGTGTTCCCTGAGTTCCCTGGGACAGGCCTATGGTTCCCTTGCGACCTTGTGTAGGGTAAGCGGTATGGAAAATGGACAGATGGAATAATAATAATAATAATAATGGTAATAATCACAACAACAACAATAATAACAACAACAACAATAACAATAATAATAATAATAACAATAATAATAATAATAATATGGTGCATAATTGTACCTTAATGGCCACTGATGCACTTTTAAAGCTTAATTTTAAAACCTAACGTACACCACATGCACTTTCCCAAGTAAAAGATGCATATTAAAGGGACAAAAGCCCTTGATTTTACCACCTCAGTGATAAGAAAAAGTTCAGATTGGTAACTTTATTTCTGAACAATTAATTATACAATCTCTAAGCAAATATATTTTGGTGTAACATAAGTGTTATTATTTGCTTTCCTAATAATCTTGTTTTTTTTTTATTTGTGAGATCTGTATTCATTTCCTATTTTAGGTTCTTATGCAGATCAGGATCTCCAATTAGGTACTAATACAGTATACCGTTTCAGGCTACCAGCTAAATTCGGCCGACTGTGTGGACATCCGCTACAACAGAACTGTCGCTGATCATAACTGTCACAGCTATACAGAGAACACTAAACCCAAACCCAAGCTGAAGGAGTGCAACATGGAGCCCTGTCTCGAAAGGCTGGTTCATACACACACACACACACACACACACACACACCCCAAACCACCAAAAGCATGCCAAAACCAACAAACTTTGTAATGATTATAATATTTTACTTTATAAGGTAACACACTGATCGTATGTTTAACACTGACTTATGTGAACTAATAAACTTAAGAGGCCTCATGAGTCACACTGTGTGAAGTATGCACTTTTTGTTTAGAGGATGGACATTATAAAAGCCTGTTTTCTCTACAGTGATGGCTTCAAAGAGGTCATGCCTTACGATCACTTCCAGCCTCTTCCACGGTAAGTAAAGTCCCCACACTGGTCCAGTTTTATCCATGTATTCATTCAGCAGATGTTCTTATTCAAAGGGAGCTCGAACTTTGTTCACAGGACCAACAATGGCACTGGTAGCCCAATCTGGGACCGTTCTATGTGTAAAACTGACGGTTCAAAGCCAGTAGGTTTTGCATGGTTCCAGCACCAAATTTCTTCTGTGTAAACCATAAACTCTACACTTAGTTATAATTATTTACATGACTTTCATGGATATAAGATGAGAACAATGATGGAGATTTTGAAAATAACTGCTGAAAGAATGAGTAAAATGAACAAATCAACCCTAAATCAATATATATCAGTGCATCAGTGGAAGAATCAGATAAGCAAGTTTATTTCCAGAAATCTTAATGTTAATCAACAAGGTGATTGGTTCTTTTTACTGGTGGGGTTTGTGTTGCTCAGTACTACTGCTACAGTATGTTGAGCATTACATGCTGCCCCATTATAGTGTGTCTATACATGCTTAAGTGTGTGCATAAGGAAAAAAAGCTATAAAACATATTATTACTATATTGTTGTTGGTGTGACGATGACAATGGTGATGATGATGATCAGAAGATGTGTGTCTTAATTTATGTTTCTGTGTATTCGTGAGCACCTAGGTGGGAGCAGAACCCCTGGACATCATGTTCGGTATCGTGTGGAGGCGGAAGTCAGGAGCGCAGTGTGGTGTGTGTGGAGGAGGACATGCAGGGCCAGATTGTTCAGGTTGAGGAATGGAAATGCACACACTCCCCACGGCCTGTCTTCAAACAGAGCTGCAACAATTTTGAGTGCCCAAAATGGTTGGCAATGGAATGGTCTCAGGTATACATTGTTCACACACACTGTTCTGCATTTTATCCATTTGTCCATGCATCCATTTGTGCATGTTCATTTACCATCTGTGCTTGTACAATTGTTCATATAATAATAATAATAATAATAATAATAATAATAATAATAATAGTTGTTCCTATTAAATAATAGTTATTGCTATTATTATCATTAATCCATCTATCTATCCACCAATCTGCCCATCCATTCATCTTTCCATTCATTCTCCATTCATTAGTTCATCTATTCTTTCATGTATCCATCTGTCCATTTACCCAACTCACCATCCCATGTTCCAGCCATCTGTACATCCGTCCCTCTGTCTATCTGACCATCCATCCAACCACAGATCCACTCCTCCAACTGTCCATCCATCCATTCATTGACAAACTGTGCATAGCAATCAGTAACTATATATATTTACACAGTGCACCTATGTGGTCTATCTATCTATCTCTGTGCTCTGTGATGTTAGAAATTAGATACAGTGTCAAGCATGTCAAGCAATTATCTTTTGTGTATGTTTTTCCAGTGTACAGTAACCTGTGGCCGGGGTTTGCGGTACCGTGTGGTTGTGTGTGTGGATCACCAAGGAGAGCACACAGGGGGCTGCACCTCTGAACTCAAACCCCACATCAAAGAGGAGTGCTTAGTGCCAATCGCATGTCACAAACCCAGAGGTAGGAAACATACACAATAAGTGACAGTGAGAAATCCCCAAGGGTGCCATTACTCATTATAGATGATATATTCTATTACTGTCATACCCTAATTCTCCTGTATCTTTTGTGTTTGCAAATTTGCCTTTGTGAGTATAGATCAGTACTTTTTTATGTTTTACAAGCTTTGGTGTATCACAATAGACTCACACTAGAAGAAAGTTTAGGACCCATATACAGGAAGACACAATCCAAACTCCAAAACAGTAGCAGCAGGCAATGTCAAAACACAATCAGGCATCAAACAGAAACAGAGGATATTCCCAAGAGGAGTCAAAAGCACAGATGGAGGGACTACATGCATACAAGGCTATCAGCGATTCAAAATAATATATTCAACTAAAGAATTGGCAAGACTTTGCAATAAGATGAAATTATGATGAAAACTATGAGCTTATATATGAGCATGAAATGGGGAAGTGAACAGGAAATTGAGGTCAAATGTTGATCTAGAATGAGAGTGCTAGAGGGGTAATGTCCTGAAATGGTGTTGCAGTTTGGTTGTTATACTGTACATATTATACTTAGCAACTTCATGAATGAAATGTGTTGCTGAAGAGGTGTGATATTGCGTGATAATAGATGCAAAGGGGGCAAGAAATACCTGAACATGGAATTATTGCTTAATGTGTAAAGATGGAGAGAGGGAGGGGAGGATTAAACAGAAAAGTGGGAGAGGATTTCAGAAGTATAAAGAATGATGGGAGGTTAATTACTGTCAGAGGTGTGATGATATTAATTTTCAGATTAAAATAATTCGATATTTTCATTTACAGTTTGTGAAAATGATCACTAAGGCCTATGCTGTGTTAATACTGGCACACAATATCACACTATACTTATAAATAATTTGTAATATGCTCAGTAAGTGGAACGCAGATGGAAATTTGGAAATATTTTAGTCTGTTTGGTAAGAAAGCCATATGGACATTTATTACAGTCATGCAGACGTTCACTACAGCTGTCAAAGTGGAATATCTCAATCTAATTGCGGCTAATAAAAATAATCCAGATTTTTATTTTATGTAATAAAAGATTTAACATGTTATCATATTTAGAGTCAGATATTCCACCTACATACAGTAGGCATGACCACATTCATAAGTCTAGTTTTCTGCTTTTACTCACAAAACTTTAACCCTGAAACTCCAATAACATCGATCTAAATAATCGTTGTGTATTCTGGATCCTATTCCAACCTGACTAGTAAAGACAAATAATAATTAAGAGATTGAGAGAGTGCAAGAGTGAACATTACAGCATTTAAATATTGAGTAAATCCTGTTGACTTCATAAGAAGCTGTGCAGTTAATTAAACACTCAGTTTTCAAACAATCAACTTCACAGCTTTTGTAACCACAGATTTGACAGATCCATGTCCAAGGTCTATGTGAGGTCTGGTAAAGTTAATAGACTTTCTGCAATTGTTTCCCCGTTACTTTAAAAAGATTTTCCACATAGATTCATTATTGGTCCCCTTTTTTCTTTTTATACCCCATGCTGCCTGCAGTGTTGGGGAAGTTATACTGCAATTGTAGGTTCATTACAAGCTACTAAGAAAGAATAGATAACTACATTGAAACTACTTTGTCAAATGAGGAAAATCAATTACGACTTTTTTCTGTTTACTATTATTATTATTATTATTATTATTATTATTATTATTATTATTATTTTACATGTTTATTCAGTATCAACATGCTTAATGTACACTGCAATTTCCTGGGGGAGATACAAATACAGTCATGTTACAGAGGATCCTCGGTATATAATGTTACATGGATTTTGCTTCAAATGAGCTTTCCTGTCCTCTTTAAGAGACAGATCTCCTCACAACAGATATACTGAACACCTCATTGTGAAAAGAGAAAGAAAAAAAAGAGAAACAAATACAACTAAGGTGAATAAGATTAATTTCTCACCAAATTAAACTGTCATAAAACAGTTCAGTGACTCTGATTCAATAAGGATAATTAAAAGGATAAATAATAATAATAATAATAATAATAATAATAATAATAATAATAATAATACCATAAGAAATATTAATGTAAGCAATTGGTTAAGGTCACTTGTAAAGTTTAAAAAGCAAAACCCACAAAAAACACCAGAAACAATTTCACACACATATTCATATTCTTCTCTGATCCCCTTTTGGTGCAATTTTGTATACAAATTTTATGCACCTGATCTGCCTTCGTCCATCTGAGAAACATTGCATGAGTTACACCATATATCCTTTTACGTGATGTTAAGACATTGGCACATGCTTTTGTTTTGATTTCTGTAAAAAGATTGCTTTTTGTGAACTGGAGAGAGAACATGTTTTCTAACTTATTGTGAACTCTGTGGATTTGGTGTCACATTCTTCCTGTCTCCCTCATCATTATTTTGTCTACTGTTTTAATTAACCATCTCGGTCACACTTTATTTTACATGGCCCTTATTGCAGTGCAAGAAAGGCTACTTAAAATTTACCAGTTAGGTAATAATAAATGAATTGTGAAATAACTTCAAGAGACATGGTGGGTTCAAGTCTTTGAAGATGAATGATACTTTGCTGGAGGTTAGAACTATGGCATACTTATTCATTAAACTGCATCACCAAAGGAAAGCATACAGGAAGGTGTTTACATGATTATTGTATGACAATCTGGGGGATAGCACTCAGACATGAACATTATTAATATTAATAGTAGTGGTATCACACAACACCCTCAGTCCAAAGGAGGATGATTAGTACCTTTTCCTCTATTGGAAATTATTGTTATTATTTACAGTGAAATTGCACACACTTACCTCACACCATAACCCCAGCCAGGCTACAATGAACTAAATTATGATAATTATGAAATTCAATTTGTAGATGGTGGGTTTTGTTCTTTGTGGGGTTTATAGAAGTTGGGGTTGATTGATTTGCATATTTTCTGGCTTGTAGATGGCCGCTTTTTTTTTTTTTTTTTTTTTTTTAAATGATTGTATATGGAGATGGTGGGGCTTGTTGATGGTGTGGTTTGCAGAAGGTTCCATTTATTTGTTGAATTTGTAGTTGCTGTAGTTTGTAAATGGTTAAGTTGGTAATTTTTTGTTTTTAGGTGATTGGATATGTAGAACATATGATTTGTTGATTGTGCATTTTGTAGTTGGTTCAATTTGTAGATTGTGGGATTTGTAGATTGTTGAATTTGTACATTATTGAACATGAAGATGGTAGGGCTTGGTGATGGTAAATTTGGAAATGGATGGGTTTGTGGTCCAATTTTGTAATGTTAGACCTTGTATGTAGATAGTGGTATTCATACAGTACAGTACTGTATATGCTGGAATTTGCTGGAGTCTGTAAATTGTAGAATTTATATGTGTTGAGATTTGCAGAGTGTTTATGATGGGACTTGCATCAACATACAGTCCCTTTAAAGTTGAGACTTAGTTACTTTATATTAAATACTGAATTAGTACTAATTATGACACTGAGAGAGATTTCAGTTACTGCTTGTCTAAATGCCAGAGCATCGAAGATGTTTGAAAGATATCAGTGCTTCATTCCTCAGTGAGCATGGCAAGAATATCAGTGGGAAGGATTTTATAGGACTGAGCCTGGTGCATGACTCTGCCTGCTCTTTTCTTTATGTTATGAGTCAGACTTAAGCTAAGACATGCCAGTCTGAGAGACTCTTCTCTAAGATAAATGATGTGTGACACTTCAAGAGTATACAACTGAATCACATAATCTGCACAAGTTCAAAAAAAGAACTGCCAAATGTATTCTTGAAGGCCTAAGCAAGTGCACACTCTGTTTCAGTCCCTTTGCATTACTTCCTTGTGCTCTTAACATCCTGCAGATGCTTTCCCTAAAACTTCTTCAGAAGAGATTGATTTGTAAATCTATTAAACATTTGTGCTGTGACCACTATATTAATAGTTAAAATATAAAACTAGTATAAATAGAAGTACTGTTTAACCGTTATCATTTATACATTTATGTTTTACATTTATCTCAAATGAGTTGCTGTCACACTTGAACATGTCTAGATCACTTTAATCTAGACTGCCTAGTTTTATACCAAATGTTTGTGGGCTTGCTATTACCGAAACTCAGAAATCCCTAAAAGGCTTGACTTGAAAGCCAAACCCTCAGACCTCAGAACGTCCTCTGTTTTAAATAGTCTGTTTTATTGGTGCCCTGTAACCCCTACAAACTGTGATAATCATTCCCCACTTCAATAAATGCCTGCTTTCATGAATATTTGATTTGTATGTGAAGTTTTATTAGACATATTTGGATTCTATTGGGATTTGTGGGATGTGGAGTAGAATTTGAGCAGAGTGGGATGGGTTTGGGCGGTGTGGGTGGATGTGGATGGTTTTTCAAGGGTAAATATTATAGATGATTAAATTTGCAAATAATGGAGTTTTGAAGAATTTTTAGATGGCCTTGTAGATGATTGCATATGCCGATTGTGGTGTTTATTGATGGTTAAATATGCAAATTATGCAATTTGTAAATGAGTTTGTAGATTGTTGAACATGCAGTTGGGATTTGTTAATGACTCAGTGTTTAAATTGTGGGTTTGTACATGGTTAGTTTTGTAGTTTGTAGATAGTGGGGTCTGGAAATGGGTTGCTTGGTAGATAATGGGATTTGTAGATGTTATGAGTCTTTACACATTGTGGTTTGTTGATTCTAAATGGTGTTTAATTTTAGTTGTGTTCACTAATTATGAGGGTTATAGATTGTGAAGTTTATCGGAAGTTGATTTGGAGATTTTGGGGTATGTAGGTGCTTTGATTTGTAGATTGTTTGATTATTACAAGGTTGAAATTATAGTTGTTAAAATTTGTAAATGGTTGAGAGTTTCTTAATGGTGGATGCTGTAGATAGTGGGATTTTAGATGTTTGAGGATATAGAGGGTGTTATTTGTAGATTGTGAGTTTTGTTGGTAGGCTTAATAGATGTTGAAGGTTATTGGCAAGTACTGTAGTGGATTGTGAGGTTCATAGAAGGTTAAATTTATTAGAGATTCAATGTGTTAAGGGGAAAGATTGTAACTTGACAAATGGTTGAAATTGTAGGGGGTCAGACTTGATGATAGCAGGATTAAAGGGATGTATAGATTGGGGGAGGGGGGTTCAGTGTTTGGGCCATAGACTGAGTGATTGGCTTGTTGAATGTGGAATTTTGAAAAGTTGTGTTTGATGTTCATAGATGCTTTGATTTGTAGATGGTAGAATCTGTACATGGCAGTGTATGTTGGTGTTTATTGGTCAGTGGAATTTGTTGAAAGTTGGACTTAGATGTATTGAGGTTTATAAATGGATGATCTGTTGGTTGTTGAAAATGGTGGTCTTTGTTGGTACAGGGTTTTGAAGATGGTTGATGAGGCCATTGGGATTTGTTGATGTCATGGTAACTGGAATAATTTGTTGATCCAGTGTGTGAGGGTGTTCTACCATGATTCTCTTTCTGTTAAACTTTCCTCTGTTTCTATTCAACCCCAGCACGGTCTCAGTTCCAACTGTGTCTAATCAGCCTCTTACACCGTGCTTCTTGATATGCAAATCAAAGAAACTAGCCTCATAATAATTTCTGGGGACTTTTTTGGCATTAAGCTCTGTACCTGTGAAAGTGTTATATTTGTCACTTACATTGAGAACACACCTGCCAACAGCTTCTCGTTTTTCAGTGAAAAGAGGTGTAAAAATTTTGGAAGTGCAGCTATTTGTAAAAATTTGAATCTACAGGAAATATTTAGCATGTTTTTCTTGTGAGCGTGTTGCTGGCTTTGGATCAACATAAAATCTAATGCATTTTACTGCAGCTCTTGTGCTCAAAGCTGTGAAGATCTGGCCTACTTTTTAAAGCAGACAGGTGTTCAGATAAACAAGTGTCCATTGTAATGGAGTCCTGAAAGAGGTTGCCATTTGGTACTTTGGTATTTGATTGCTTTGATATACATGTGTTTGTGAGTGCTAACCTCTCTATTTTGGTCTTTCAGAGAGTATGCCCGTAGAAGCCAAAGTCCCATGGCTAAAACAAGCCCAAGAATTGGAGGAGACCAGAGTGGCCACTGAAGAGCCAACGTGAGTTTTAATTTTTAACACCTGAAAAAGTAAAACTGAAACAACCTAAGTGGTACAGCTCTTCCATTAGCTTTTGTTGCTTTAGTCCTGTTTTTCTCACATTGGCAGATATTAAATATCTCAACAGGTTTAGTTATGGGCTGAATGCTAAAGCTACAACCATGTTGTATATTTAGCTGATAAATATTCAGGCCTTGAATGGCCATTACTGTGTACAATATTTATACTATTATAGAAAACAGTAGTAAAGTGGGGTTTTAATATACAAACGGTTGTTCCTGGGGTGGAATCCATCATCCATCCATTTGCTGTACCACTTATCGTACACAGGGTCACAGGGAGTCTGGAGCCTATCCCAGGGGACTCGGGGCACAAAGGGGGCTACACCCTGGACAGGGTGCCAACCTATCGCAGGGCACAATCGCACACACACTCTCACACCCATTCGCACACCAAAGGCAATTTGGTAATACCAATCAGCCTACATGTATGTCTTTGGACTGGAGGAGGAAACCAGAGTACCTGGAGGAAACCCCGAAGCACGAGGACAATGTGCAAACTGTTCACACAGGGCGGTGGCGGGGATCAAACCCCCAACCCCGGAGGTGCGAGGCAAAACATGCTAACCACTAAGCTCTGGTGTGGTATCATCAAGTATAATCTAAGAAACATGTTTTTAGAGAAATCTAATTAAGGTACTTAAAAAAGTACTTGTACAGTACATTTTTTTCTTACATTGTTTTTTCTCACCAATTGCCATGGAGTATACATTTGTGTATCCCTTCATCATCTGACTGCTAACATTTCCAAGACACCTTTTCAGAAAACAAAGTTGCTCTTACCTTATCATTTGCATTACACTGGCAAGACAAGTCATTTGTCTGCTTTCTTTTATAGTGGAAAGGCAAAGGCCCTAACAGAGTTTGAATTGGGACTTGCTTTTAATTTGCTCGTAGTCTTCATTCACAAGCATTATGCTATTGTTGGTGCTATCTTGCCCCATCTCTGAAACTGTACCTCAGTTATGAGCTGCCAAGGGAGTGAAAACAGCTCAGTGCATCTCCGGACCATTGGAAAAAGCCACGACATGAAGCCTTCCAACATCCTGCGGTCTACCGAGCCTTCTGTCACAGAGACTCATAAAACAGAAGTATGTGGGATGAAAGTGTTTAGGGGCTTCGGAGAAGAGAGCAGCACAGGAAGCTTGCTGTTAAGTGTATGTGTGTGTGTAAGGAGAATTAAGATCTGCTGTGTTCCTGATAACTGCTCATGAATTGCATTCTTCAGTGTAATATATCATTCAACAGCAGGCATCCCATCCTGTTTCTGCTATGTCAATGTGTTTGCTTAATTTAGCAGACTCTGGGGAAGTGAGATGCTGTTTCGGTAATCAGCGCCATCGGAGAGTGACCCAAGTGTGTGGAATTCACTGCTGGACAACAGCCATGTGACTCCAGGATTTAATGTGTCATGGGTTTTAGCCCAGGAATGCGAGAGAAGTAATCTTGTCTTGGATGTGTCATACTGATGAATCTCTGTCCTGGCTCCCATTCTGTTCGACACAATGTTCTGTCCTCTTGCACAAGATCATTTCTTTACAGTAATTCATTTGTAGCATTTATTTAAATACATTATGTACTGTATTTTCTCAATGATACATTGACCCTGCCAAATAGCTTTCTCATATGTGGATTTCTTGTAACAGGTGTTTGTGCAGAGATGGAAGGTTAGAGCCTTTAATATAATCAATTCAGAAAAATATGTCCCAGTTTTCTTAAAATATAGTTTTGCCAATTTCCACTTCATTACCTAGGTCTCTGCAACTAATCCCAGAAAGTTAAAGGCCATCACATCCTTCCTCTGATACATGAAGCCAGTCAGAGGTCACACTATTTGTACAGCTGATCATTCAGTGTTATAGGACAGTCATAATTGTGTTTGGATAAATGTGGCTAAAATATGTCCTACTATGTATACATGAGCAAACATCACTAGCCTTGCTTTGATTTAATACCTTTTAGCAGAAAAGTCCAGACAAAAATTTGTATGTTAGAGGTGTTTTCATAGTCGTGAATGCAAATGGAGAGGCGCATGTATAAATTAAACCCAAGGCTACATATCAGCCAAAACAATAAACACATCCAATATAACATATGTTAATATGTGGCACCTAAGACACATGCCCCAAACAAAGTAAGAGCAAAAAAATAAAAAATTCTTCAACTGCAGATTTAGGTGAAACTGCAGGGAGATAGGGCTCTGGCATGGCTCTTCCTGTCTTTCTCTTTCCATCTCACTGTCATTTTCAACATCTTCCTCAGTCTCCTCTCTCCACCTCTTTTCCTCAGTCAACTTCCTTTCTCTGTCTCTATGTCCTACTCTCTCCATTTTCTCCTACAGTGAATCAACGTTACACATGAATTGGATAGGCTCTCAATTTCAGCAGCCCTTTTCCGTAAAGGCTGTTTTCCACTCGTCTGTAATGCTGCATGGCGAACTCATTCTGTGGTTCATTAGGAGTCCTTGTGATGTCTATTAATATTGTTTTCCTGCTATTCTTTTCTGGCACATAATGTTTTCTGGCCTGAATTACAGCTATTTTAGTGCCATATTCCTCCATTATTTTCAGATCACGTTTCTTTCATTAGAATTCCTCTTTATATTGTATTGGTGGTTATATTGTACTGTGGTTTGTGTATAGCCGATTTGAGCTCTCAAGGCTGTAAGGTGTTTGGTCTAATTTGACAGAATGAATTTGTAAAAAATGCTAAATGAATAGTTCCAGATCGAATATCTGTCCTGATTACACTGTGTATATAAGTTTTATTTAAAGACATTTATAATTAATGGACGTACATATTATGGATTTATATTGCTATGAAATATTATATAATATAATCTTAAATATGTGCTTTTGACATGGAAAGATGAATTGGTTGTGAATACACTGTGGTTATGCAACTGCATGGCAAACACATGCTAACTAATGACTGAGATTAATGATAATTCATTAAAAGTGTCAAGAATGTCAACATTTCCCTCAAATGTATGTTGGGAAATTACTGAAAAAATACCTCAGATGACTGTAATTACAATTACTATGCACAAACCCTTGTATTATATACATATGTACAGATATTTGACAAATTAAAAGAAAATTGGTAATACTTGACTTAATCTATACATTATGAGACAAATGTAACCATGTCAAACACCTATCAACAAAGAGTAACTTGGGGCATTTTCACACCTGGCTCATTTGGAGCGTTTGTTTTGGAACTTGGTGCATTTTCTCCCTTGGTTTGGTTTGTTTAGACGTATATGAACATGGCAGTTACACTCAGATCCGTACCAAAACAATGCAAACAATTGTAAACGCACTCTGGAGTAGTTTGCTTGTGATGAGAAACCAATCTGACCCAATGCACCAACAATCAAGCTGTACAGTAACGCGTAATGGGAACCAAGTTATGTAAAAAGAGTGTTAATTCTGCTAATGGCTCGCAGCATGAATTTAACTTGGACCAAAGTAAAAATAATGAGGTAAAATGCGTCATCGAAATTTGGTCTGACAAACATATTTCTGTACAACTTTCAAAAATGCATAAAAACACTGAGGCTTACAAGGTGTTTAGTGAGTGTCTCAAAGAGATGGGCTTTAATCAATCTGTTGAACATATAAATTTTAATAACTACAGCTAAAAAAGAAAGCTACAATACGCTCACAGAGCTGCTGTCTATCTATCCTGATGAATGACTGCTATGTGGAACCCTGGAACATAGGACAGTTTATTCACATGTGACTTTCTGTATGCTTTGAAATTTTGCCTTGTGAACGTGAATCGGACCAAGGAGAATATGCAACATAACAAGTCCCCGTTTCTGAACAATGCACAGATCTGCAGGTCGGAATATGCTCTTAGTAATATGTTGGGCCACCATGAGCCGCCAGAACCGCTTTAGTGTGCAATGACACAAATTCTACAATTTTCTAGAACTATACTCTAATGCCTCATGTTTTGAAAATGGTGTTGGAGAGTGCTCTCTAACACATCACTCCAATATCTCCAATAGGTGTTCCATCAGGTTGACTCCATATCATCATTTTCATACTCATCACTGTTCAGTGAGTGTTCATGGTCTGTGAATATAAGAATAACTTTGTACTGATTTGCTTTAAACCAGGTGGATCCAAATTGTCTAGGTCCATTGTACCCTTTCACATTGGCAATCTTGTCAAGTATGCTTAACATATTAGCTTAGCACATTTGTTAGTATGTAGTCAAGCTGTTGCTAGGTGTTGTTTTATATATATATATATATATATATATATATATATATATATATATATATATATATATATATATATATATATATATATATAATCTCGGATAATGGGGGCACGTTGGCTTAGTAAACAGCATATTTGCTTTGCACCTCCAGGGTTGGGGGTTTGATTCCGGCCACCACCCTGTGTGCGTAGAGCTTGCATGTTTCCCCATGTTTCGGTGGTTTCCTCCAGGTACTCCGGCTTCCTCCCCAATCCAAAGGCATGCATTGTAGGCTGATTGGCATTTCCAGATTGTCCGTAGTGCGTGAATGGGTGTGCCATTGTGCCCTGTGATGGGTTGTCACCTCATCCAGGGTGTTGCCTGCCTTGTCCTTGAAGTCCCCTGAGATAGGATCCATGCTCCCTGCAACCCTGTGTAGGATAAGACAAACAGAAAATGGACACTTGGATTTTTTTGGATAGTGAATCATTCTCAGCACAGCAGTGACACTGTCATTATAGTGTGTTGTACGAGTGGCATCAGTTGCATCAGTATTGCTGGGGTATTTGAATACTGATGTGTACACATATGGGCCACTTTTTTAGACAAATTTATCTTGTTGCTGCCCCTGGTAGGTGTATAGTTAGACACTATAACTCATCAAGTTCCACACTTGTGTCAGTTCTTCTTTATCAGTTTCTCACCACAGCACTGCTGTAAGCTGGATATTTTCAGTTGGTTTCCTGACCTAGCAGTGACATTGGGATGTTTAACAACCACATCAATGCTCCTGTGCCTGATACACTCATACCAGCACCACAACACACTCAGGGTCAGTTATGTCAGTGTCATAGCTTTCTGAGAGTGGACCACCACTCAAATAACATCTGTGTAGTGCTGGTTCTTTTCAGTTAATTGATTGAGTTCATTCCCTGTGTTAAGATGCTTTTAATTGTGGTTACTTTTCTCATGTGTGTGTTCAGCTTCATCCCAGGCCCGTGGTCTCCCTGCAGTGTGTCTTGTGGCACGGGCATACAGAAGCGCACTGTGAAGTGCAGAGTGTTTCTCTCCTTCACTCAGGCTGAGGTGGACCTTCCAGATGAGGAGTGTGGCGAGAATAAGCCTCTCCTCCAGAGAGCCTGCACCCTCGAAGACTGCTCCAAGCTGCCAGATCCTCCACAGCACCCAGAGGAAAATCAGAATAAATCCAAGAAAAACTATGTTTGGGAGTATAGGGGTTTCACAGCATGCTCAGTCTCTTGTGCTTTAGGTAAGTGTGTATGCTGACTGTTCCAGTGATCCCAGTAAAATAAATAAAATTGATGCAAATATGCTTTGAATACTCCTTATATCTTGACTCCTGATACTCTTGAAATGTGTGTGCACAGGTGTAAAATGCTACAGTGCCTTTAAATATTGTTGTAACATGCAGGAATTGGGCGATGGATGAGGATCAGTGTGCATGATGCTTATTATCAAAGCCAAAAATGCAATCCAGAACTCAATGTGTTAATGATAGCAATGGTCAAACACAGAAAGGCCAAAGAAAGAGTAGTCAAAGGTCAAGGCAAGGGTCAGGAGTAGGATTTTCAGTATACATGGCTCAGAAATTGCACAGACTCTGAAGTGTAATGTTCACATCAAACATCAGAATGAAGAAAATGTGTGATGTCTGTGACTTTGATCATGGCATAGTTGTTGGTACCAGATGGGCCTGTTTGAGTATTTCATAAACTGCTGATCTCATAGGAATTTCACACACAATAGTGTCTAAACTGTGTTTACACAGTTCTGTGAGTTGAAACACCTTTTTGATAGGAGAGGGCAGAGGAAAATGGCCAGATTGGTCTGAGCTGCCATATAGGTCTTCTTTCTAGGCATACCATTACTCACTATAGGCCATTTTTTGCTATACACAATTTGTCCCCATAAACTACAATAAAACTATAATAACCACAGGATGTCAGTTAAAGAGAAATGCCTTATTCCGCCTTTATAGTCACAACAAATCATCATTCAAAGAGTATCCTTGCATTCTATGATGCTTTCTGACTTCCAATTATGTATCTCTTTGTCTCTCAGGCAGGCAGATGGCTGTTATTCGTTGTGTAAGGGCTGGGCAACGGGAGCTAGTGGAGGATACACTCTGTGATGAGTCACTCAAACCCCGCACTATCATGCGCATGTGCAACCCTCAGCCTTGTCCTGCCAGGTAATAACTCACTACAACTATACACAGGTTTAATAGTAAGTAGTAAATCAATGCCACTGGGCTTATATTATAATCTTGAAGACATTTCTCTATCTAGCTGAAGAGTTTCATCAGGTTTGCTGAGTTTGGATTAATGTCCTGATGGAGTCTCATATGCCCAAAAGACCAGATAACGAAGCACAACAGGAGCAGCATAAAGTGCCTTGCATTTATGCGAGCCACTATAATACAGTCCAATGAAGAATTAACAAACTTGTATCTAAATGATGCAAAACATGTTCTAAACTGTCCTAGAACTTAGCCAGGACATTATTCAGGAGTCTAATCTTAAAATCCAAATCATAAGGGAAAGAAATACTCTGAGTACAACAGTGTCCACATTCTGAATAACGAGAAGTGAAGGAGACTGTATATGTCAAACTTGAGTTAACCATGTCTGAACAGAGGAGTATCTGATACAGCACTGATCATCTACTTACAACCTCTTTAAATCAATTCACACATCTATATTCTAGTGACAGTCATGTGATCATAATAAGTTCAATGACATTACCAGTTTGAAATGTTATGGTATGAAGTAGCAGAATCTGTGGCAGCAGAAACCTAAAACTATTTTCAATACTAAAGATTACAGGATCTATTGGTAGTCAAGTTTGGGTACTTTCTAGCACCCTTAAGTGTGTGTTTGTGAATTACCAAGAATCCTGGGTTTATGAATCTGCAAGAATCCCTGAAGGCTCTACGTTGGTCCCTGTAACAGACAGTGTTTTTTCTTTCAAAGATCATTCCAATTACAAACCCTTTAAGAGGACAAACAGCACTGTTTGTCTCGTAATAGTTATGCTTACGAATGTAGACAACATACCATACCATACAGTGCCTTGCATGAGTATTCATCTCCTTATACTGGGTCATAATATTATCATGGGGGAAGTCAATATAGTTTGTGTCAAGTTACAGAATGTAATGGGGGTTAGCATGGATGCAAATGCAGATAAGAGCTTTATTATATGAGAGACAGGCAGGCAAATCCAAATCATGAAACATAGACGTGGTCATAAACAGGCAAATGTCAGGCAGTTGGCAATCGGGCATAAACAAGGCAAAACAGAATCGAAGAACGAGGGCGAAAATAAGATCAATGCTATAACACATGAAATGTTGAACTAAGGCTTGGTATTCTGAAAACTCACTTAATATTTCACGATGAACAAAGAGACATGAGGGGTTTAAATACTAAACAAAATAAGGAGTGAAACACAAAACTGCTGAGACTAATGACACATACGGGAAACAACCAATGACAATACAGGGGCGGAGACAAGACAGAAATCACAACAAAACACACGTGTCAGAACAAAGTCAGTGTCACTAACAAGTCCGGAAGTGCGCACTCACACTTTGAGCTCGCGCTTTGGGTTTTAGAGCGTGCCACATGCTCCAGCTCTAGCGCGAGGGGTAATCGTTACAGTTTGCAAAATTATTTCGAATTTTTTTTTACTGTGAAACCATTAAATTAGCTCTGGTACAACCACTTGCTATGAGAAGTTACATAATTATTTTAATGTGAGTCACGTAATCTGGAAGACCATGGAGTTGGTTAGACAACACATCTAATTAAAGAGCAGAACTAATTTAGCGGTTTCACAGCAATATGAGTGAATACGTATGCATTTGAGAACATTTTTTAATTATAAATCATTTTGAAAATTGTAATTAGTTTCCCTCCACATCAATATTTTGGGATTTTTTTTTTTTTTTTTTTGTAGATTCATGACATATTATCTCATTTAAGTCCATGTCCGTACCAGGTTGTAACAGTACAAACTGTAGCATACTTATACAAGGCAAAGAGATGGCTATTTTGTAAAAAAAAAAAAAAAAAAATCTTTAAATTATTAGATGAAACTTTTCCAATAAATTTAATCTCAGTTAATAAAAGCTGTTTAACCCATCGACCATTCAGACAAAGGAACATTGTTAATCCAGGCACTTCTTGTTGGATCAATATTGCCATTTCACTGTGGTTGTTTCAGTCGGTTATCAATATGGTGGAAAATAAAGCTAATATCCCTTTTCACTTGAATGCACAAGTGGGAAAAAGGCTTGTAATGGGTAGAATATTCCCAGTTTTCAGTAAAACTCATGAAGCTTCTCAGAAATATCTCAAACTATCTTAAAGATTATTATGTCCATTTACCTAGACTTACTATGATTAGACAACTCAGTAACTTCCAAGAATATAAACGATCATAGATAACCAGACACTTGCTGGCACTCTATTGATTACATCATCTTCTTGTCACTAAGGTTTTTATAAGTGCAAAATGTCCAATAAACTCTGAAGCTTTTCCCCATTGTCAAGTAATTACATTCCCAGTGGCCAGTAGTGCAGATCACCCCAACATAGCTCACTCAATGTAAAAGACCATGTTCCTTTTTGTTTCTAATGGCAAACATACTCACCAAAGTATTACCCAAATAAATAAAACCAAACAAGTCCACATCTGCTAAACATCTGTTGAAGTATGCTGCCCCAGTTCAGGAGATAACATGGCTCTCTTGACCTGAACTGTGGGCTCCATTGACCTATCGTTATTAAAACTTTGTGTATATAAAAACAAGCATTTGAAAATCAGACCTTCTGAACTGTGTCTGAGGTCTAAAAGCTTGTGGACAAAGAGATGATGCAATTAAAGCTGATGAAAACAGATTCTGGAATAAATGATGACATAATGAATATAGTGACTATGTTCCAGCCTTTGGCTAGTACTTCTTGATGATGTCATATTTGTCTTTTTCAGAACATTAACATAACAGTAGTTCATGGAAACAAACGTCCATTTGCGTTGTCTTTTGCCATATTTTCTGAAATTCGCTTAAATTTTGCAAAGCGGTAATATGGAAACACAATGCGACACAGAGTGTCTGGATCAGATAGCAGATGGAGAATTATAATCTGGGCCGTTCCGTACTGCAGTCGGGCAAATCACAGGGCTTCAGTTACATTAACGAAACATTGGCAGGACATCTTTATGGCTCAGATTGGGAAGCAGAAATACACATGCTGCTAAATTACTCTGTGCTGCACTCATCACATGGCAAAACCAACCACAGATGATCTGACTAATGAGAACCTGACAAAGTTTTAGGAGGGACTTTCTTGAAAAAGCAATCTGGTTTACGGTTATTTACGTCAACGTAAACGACAAGTGATCACAGCTGAAACAGCATCTTATTCATGCATACCATCCACATGTCTGTTAACTGAAGATTTCCTGTTGCTAATTTATGGTTTTTGAACTGATATGAGATTCTTCTATTTGTATGTACTACAACCTTGTGGAAACTGGAAACTGTCTTTAAACAGGAAATGCTGCAGTTTGAAGAGTAACATTTCAAATAAGGACAGTGTAGTCTCATGGAAATATGTATAGAGGCATTTATTCCATAATAAACAAATGGTATATAACAGGCATTGCAATTCTGCTGAACAAGGAAAGACAGGAAACATCAGCAAACAAACATAGTTTAAACCAAACATGCTGGTAGGATTGACTAAATCCGATCTGAATTTCCATCGGAATCTATAGAATTAGTAACATACCCAGGAAACATGTGGTTCCAATAAGTTTTTTTTTCTTCTTCCCATCTTAATATCTTCCATGCCTATGTTCAGAACAAGATGTAATGGTCAAAATGTAAAAATGATCTCATGCCCACCATGGGAAATTGTTGTTTGACTCAAATTCCAAAGCAGGCAGTAAACAACCTCTGCCATGGACTGTGAAACAAAGAAACAATGCAATGATGCCTACAGCGATTGATGTAGTTACATAGGACAAAAGAATGAAAGTAATGTATATTCATGTAGAGTTGTGTGTGAGAGGGCCAATTTATCTTCTCAGATATTCACTGTCCCCCAGTCTCGTACTGATCCACGAAATGATCTAGCAGGCTGCTTTCAGGAAATATCTGTAGCAATTGGTGTTGCCGTGAACCCAGTGTTATGCTACAGGCCCTTGCCTAAGTGTACTAACATTAATTAGATGTTTTTCCTCCTTCCTGGGTACTTTAGCTAAAAAGTCAAATAAAAGGATTAGATAACTTTACATTAAATCTGAAAACAGAAAGTATTGACACTGTGGAAGGCATGACAGCCAGAGGATGGTGGATGTAGTTTTTGATTGGTAAACTGTTTTTCACACAGCAATGATATTGAGGTGTCTAAAAAAAAACCACGATAATCTACCAACCAAATAATATCTGCTCAGTGGTGGCCCTATGGTGGCTTGTTTCCAATAGTTTTTACATAGCATCAGGTGGGTGACAGTCAGGTATTGTAAATGTATAAATGATGGGTATACCTGATACAATTACATAATAGGTTTACAGTCAGCTCTACAGTTATTGGCACCCTTGGGAAAGATGGGTAAAAAAAAAAGTCCATTAGCTTAATCTCACACTGAAATGTAAGAGAAATCTAATCTTTACTTGAAGAGACATTCCATTTTTAACAAACTCACATATAATGGTGGCCCTAGATCTTTTATAAACAAAATATAACTGAAGCATGTTTCCACTCGTATGTTACTTTAATTTATTATTATTATTTAAAAAAAAAAAAAAAAAAAAAAAGATTTAGGAAGTTTTAAGACATCGTCAATTACCTCCTGTTTCACATGGGTATACATACATGAGGGTGTAAGTTATAAGAATTGATATAACATATGAGCCAACACAGGGGCCAAATTCCTTTAGTCATTCATCATGGGAAAGATTAGTGAATAAATGAAAACCAAGTGTGTTGACATTTATGAATCAGGCAATGATTAGAAAAATAGCTGCACAATTCAAAATGCCCATAACCACTGTTAGGACAACCATTAAGATGTTTAATACAACTGGAGCTGTAATAAAACTAACTGGAAGAGGACAGAAGTGTGTTTTTCCCCAATTATAGTGAGAAGGATGGTTAGAAAGGCAAAAACATTTTTTTTCTTAAGGATCATGGGTGGTGATTTGCTGAAGATTACACCTAAATCTACAATAACATGCCACCTCTATGTCACCAAACTATTTGGAAGGTGTGGCAGAATAAATGTTGGACTATTTTTCTTCTAAAGTGAGGATAAATGGATTTATGGAAAATCTGGCTGCCTATTCCAGGGAATCAAAAGTGGGTCATTTTCAGATCATCCAGCAAGATCGAAATATGTTCAAATCCACACAAGACATGGCCATCCCTGTCCCCTGATCCAAACCCCATTCTAAGTCTATGTGTGAGCTGAAGAGGAGAGTCCATGAGAGAGAGAGAGAGAGAGAGCAGATCTAGGACTTTGAAGGATCTGGAGAGAGTCTGTCTCAGGTTGCTTGCTCTGTATACCTGCTCCAGTCTCATCAAGTATTATAGATAAAATGCTGTTGGGTTAGAAGTGGAGGCTACACTACAGTAATAATTGACATACAGTATGTGTGTTTTTTTTTTTGTTTTGTTTTTTGTGATTAGAATAACTGTTCTAATTAAATGTTATGTTTCAGGTCATTCATTTCAGATTTTCTGTGTGAAATTAAGCTAATTAAGAAGGGTGCCAATAATTCTGTAGCTGATTGTATCTGATAAAATTGCCAAATGTGTAGGTACATGCTGCCTAGTGTACTGGTAACTTGTTATATAATGGTAATATAGTATAATATAACAGGTAATATAATGCACAGAATGTGAAGGATTTAAGCCAGGCCTGTGCCATGTTCAGGACCAAACTCCAAATTCAATCTTAATAGAACATCAAAATAAAACTGGCCTTTTAATAGTGGTGTCAGCCAGCTAACATTTCAGAACCATGTGTTATAGTTTGATTTTTAACCAACATTCGATTTAAAAACAATTCTGTCATCGAGTGTATATTTTTCTGAGTTTTAATGTTTTCTATTATGGCTTTAATATTTTAGAGTATTTTATGAGTTCCAGAGAAAGCATCATACTTTTGTGAGTTTCAGATAAAGTCTCATCATTACCTCATGTTTTATAGACCTCATTATCTTTGCTACAGTGCACTCACAATTTCCGTTGGATTCAGTGATACTTGCTTGCCATTCTTGGGGTAGTGAGGTTCAGAGTGGTCATCGCTTGTTTTTGCTAGTGTGATGAATATGCATTACGGTGACATCAGACTAAATTGTAATTGTACTTGGATTCTGGCCTCTTTTTGTGAATAGTATATAGTTTTTGTGCAGACTTTTTGGGTGTGTTGTTACTGACTAAAAGCAGTAGGGATAAGCTTGGATGGAGCCAGTATCAGGTTGTTATTGTAAACTGGATTCACAGTGTAAGTGATATATTTAAATGTAAAATAAAAGTGTATTTTTTTTTTTTTTTTTTACTTCTTTTTGGTGTGTTTTGTGAACACAGTCCCATGTATCTTGTTGTAGGCTTGTGTATCTCTGCTTCTAAGATGATACAATGCATATAGTGATGTGTGAAATACAAATTTAAAGCAGTCAGATATTTAATTTGAAAGGATGTGATTGAGTAAACAAACAGTTCAGTTTTAATAGACAAAATGTCAAGGATTGGGAAAGATCCTTTTCTAGGACTGAAGGAGAAGAGAGGCCACACCGTCCCTCAGAATGATGGGTACAGAGGCCATGCCTCCTTCCCTGGGACTGATGGGAACAGAGGCCACGCCTCCTTCCCTCGGACTGATGGGTACAGACGCCATGCCTCCTTCACTGGGACTGACTGCTATAGTGGACACATCTTCTTCACTGTGACTGATGTGTACAAAGGACATGCCTCCTTTACAGGGACTGAAAAGTACAAAGCCATGACTCCTTCACTGGGACTGACACATACAGAGGCCACACCTCCTTCACTGGGACTGCCAGGTACAAAAGCCACACCTCCTTCATTGGGACTGGCAGGTATAAAAGCCACACCTCCTTTACTGGGCCTGACAGGTACAAAAGCCACGGCTCCTTCACTGGGACTAACAGGTACAAAAGCCACACCTCCTTCACTGGGCCTGACAGGTACAAAAGCCACACCTCCTTCATTGGGACTGGCAGGTATAAAAGCCACACCTCCTTTACTGGGCCTGACAGGTACAAAAGCCACGGCTCCTTCACTGGGACTAACAGGTACAAAAGCCACACCTCCTTCACTGGGACTAACAGGTACAAAAGCCACACCTCCTTCATTGGGACTGGCAGATACAAAAGCCACACCTCCTTCACTGGGACTAACAGGTACAAAATCCACGCCTCCTTCACTGGGACTGACAGCAAATAAAGCCATGCCTCCTTCACTGGGACTAACATTCTAATTCACTTAGATTAATTGGATCAGGTGTGTGCGTGTGTATGGGTTTGTGTGTGTGAATTCATCTGCATTTTGTATACTTTGATTAGCAGGAGCTTATTCTTTGTGTGGAGGCTAAATGAGATTCTCTTGTGTGTGAATGTGTAGTAGAGAGATGATGAGCAAATGTTATCTATGAGCAAATAAACAGTTGAATATATCATCTGCGATGCGGCTGTTCTTCATAAACAATCTGTCAAACCAATCTGTTCCTTCAGATGTGTGTGTGTGTGCGTGTGTGTGTGTGTGTGTGTGTGTGTGTGTGTGTGTGTGTTTCTCACATTCAGCACTGATCTCGTCCACGGTGTTTGTGTTTATTTGCTTACACATATTTGCTATCATAATGAATTGCCTCGAAACACTCAAGTCCCGTGTGTGTGTGAGAGAGAGAGAGAGAGAGAGACCAGCATTGACATTGACCTGTGTGTGTATTTTTGCTCTCTCTCAGATGGGAGGTGAGCATGTGGAATGCATGCTCAGTAGCATGCGGCGTCGGGCTACAGACGCGCAGTGTATGGTGTGTGAGGTCTCTTGGAGCCAATCACAGTGACCCAGTGTCAAACTCTGAGTGCCGAGGACCCCGCCCTACAGAGGTTCAGGCCTGCAATCAGGTGCAGTGTGTCCCCACCTGGGAGACTGGCGAGTGGCAGGAGGTGAATTTACACACACACCCACACCTACAAACATACACATCAATACACCCCTGTTGTTTAGTGTGACTGCACTGTGTGTTTCTGTGCATTTTAGTGCTCCAGTTCATGTGGGAGAGGAACGCAGTGGCGTAAGGTTTACTGCAGGCAACGTTTGGCCACAGGGAGCTATCGCCGCCTGCAAGACAAGGAGTGTGATGGAGTTAAACCCGATACACACCGGCCGTGTGTAAGCACGCAGTGCCTAAAACCCCACCTAGTGGGTGGGGAGTGGTCCAAGGTGTGTGTCTGTCTGTCTGTCTGTTTGGCTGAACGTACTAATGTTTGTGAATTTCTCCCGTGTTTTGATTAGTACATCAAGTGTATATGTGTGAAATCCAGTCAATATTTTGACTATACTCGTTATGTTTATTATTAGTGCTTTGTATTATATTCACTGTGTGTTTTCAGTGCTCTGTAACATGTGGGAAGGGTATCCAGCGCAGAGAGCCTGTGTGTAGAAGGCAGACAGCATCTGGTCAGCTGGTCACACTGGATAGATCTGTGTGTATCGGCCTTCAACCTCCGCCTCTAATCAGGAGCTGCCGAATGAGTCCTTGCAACAGTGAGACTCCATTCTTTCTTTTACTGGGTGTTTTTTCCTGTCTCTTTTTTGGAACATTTGCATCATAAAATGACCACACCATTATTATCTGAGCCCTAATTAACACCTTTTTTTTTTTTAGCCCCCAGCATGATGGCTTATGGAACAATGTTACTGGTCAAGTTGCTTTGCTAATTAATGAATGCCTGGTGTATACCCAAAGAGGTCCCCAAACTGTTAGATAAAAGCATCATGAACAGAGCAGTGTAAAACCCCTGCTTAGATGGAAACCATAACAACAGTTGTAGAATGTTTGCCTATTGCTATGTGAGAGGACTAGCAATAATGTTAGCAACTGTAAATTAAAAGGATTGTTTTCATGTCATTCAGTTCTACTGCATGTAAAAGTAATCAGATTACTAATTATTTTACTTTCAATTTACTTTCAAAACCTGTCAAGCCTACAAAAATACACTACAAAGTGAAACTCATACTCATCAGTGTATGACATGATCACTTTGTGTAGGACTACCAGACTAACTAGGCTAGTTTGGTGTCGCTAGCCAAGGGGAGGCACAACTAAGCTATGGCTTTAGCTGCTATAGTGCCATGCAAAGTTCATTATCTTTCCTATGTACATTGTCTTCCCTCATGTTCACGTAAACTGGAATTCATATAGACATTTACACACCTTGTTGTCCTGCTCAGCTTCAGAGGATGTTACTGTTTCAGTTTCAACGCCTTTACTGTTTTTTTTTTTGTTTTGTTTTGTTTTTTTAATCGTGTATATCCATTTTTTTTCCTCACAGTGACTGTGAGGGAGCGTTTGGCAGAAGTGAGAGCTGTCCGCCAATAAGACACGAGTATTTCCACATATTTTCCTGTAAATCCTGTCTGATTGGTCTCGCCTCCGTTCACTGAAGATATAAAATTACAACACTACTGTCTTCTTTTACTGACGTTCAGTTACGTAGTGACAAACCGCTACAAGTGGAGAATTATTTAGGGCTAAAGAAAAAAATCTCCGGGGCTACACTTTACGCCCCTGGCAGCCATACAAAACGTGATTTATTTTAAAAATGTATTTTACTTAATATTGTTTTCTTAACAATAAATTTGTAACGCAAGTAACACAATTTTATTCACACCAGTAACTGTAATCAAATTGCATACATTTTAAATGTAATGTGTTACATTACTGCGTTATCAGAAAAAGTCATTAGTAACGTGTTACTTTGTAATGCGCTATACCCAACTCTGGTACTGTGTAAGCAATATGTATACAAGGTATACCATAACTATCTTAGTTTTCAACACCAGTATTGTATCATGCTAATTTAAAATTAGGCTATATAAAAAATATGAATAATTCGTGATGTCTATTCTGCAAATACACTGAGCTTTATGAGCTTTACTAATCACTGAAAATTGTTAAAGTCTTTAGAGTAGAGGTCAGGATGCCTGTTGGTCAGATGCTTAAGCAAGTTGCTGGTGTTGGCTGTGGATTTATAACACATTTTTACATACTTGTAATGTTGTGTTTGTTGGCTGTCAGCCTTCATCAGAAACAAAAATATGCCCCAACTTCACTACCACAAGTTGCAGGCATGAGATAACTTGTTTCCTTTTGCCGTGGACTTACTGTTAGAGCCACTTTGGGAGTCTTGCCCATCTACAGTTTAAATCAAAATTATTCAACCCCTATTGCAATGGTTTATTGTCAAAATTTAAAGACTTTCAGCTGTTTGCAATGAACAAATCAAACAAAAGCAATTTTAGTAGTTGAAACACAATGAATGCTTCAAGTGGTTTCCCCAAATTAAACTGAAAATGCAATTTATAATGATTTCTCCAGTTTCAAAATTAATAAACTCCTTCATGGCAATCATCTTTAGTACTTAGTAGAGCGCACTTTTGCTATTATGACCTGCTGCAAACAACATGCATAGTTTCTGGCAGCGTTCCTTAGGAATGCTGTAAGTCAAATTAGCTTGCACAATTTGATTCACCTATGAACAGAACTGAATGTCTGTAGAATGAGTGTTGTCCTATGTAAATGCAGCACTAAATGTATCAAAAAGTTGTAGAATCTAATTGCTTAGCACATTGTAGTACTGAAAATATATCAAACCTTCAATGCAGCCTAGCTCACCTGCTATATATTATATGGTAGATCAACTGATCTTGGTAGCATCTTCAAAATGGATCAATTTTAGTGTAAACAGTGAGAAATGAAATTATAGGTTGATCTTTTTGTTTTTAACCTTCTCTGTAGTTCAATAAAACATTTTCATTTCTTTGAAATCTTATAAATTGTAATCTTCTAAAGCATGCTACCTGGTCTGATTTTACTTGGCTTGGCATCAATCTTTGCAACCAACTCTCAGAAAAAATAAAACCCCCTCGTTCATTTGTGGGTTTAAAAGAACATTCTTTCATTTTTTAAATCTTACTGTGACTTACATAATAAGTACTGGAATCCTCAACTAGTTGGTGGTTTTACCTTCCGGATTGTCCTAACCCTTTGTGTGTGTTCTGTTTGCAGAGAACAAGTATTTCAAGAAACGTTGCCCTCAGGTACTGGGGATCAAACGCATCTACATCCAGACAAAACAAGAGAAAAGGCTTAGCTTCACAATCGGTGGACGTGCTTATCTTTTCCCAAAGACATCAATTGTTATCAAGTGTCCTGTACGCTATTTTCCCAAAGCCCAGATTCGCTGGGAGAAAGATGGTGTGGACCTTCAAAACTCCAAACATCTGATTATCACAAAATCTGGAGCCTTAAGGATCTACAGCCTGGAGGTTGGAGACATTGGGCAGTATCGCTGCTGGGCTAACCAAGATTCAGACATCTTCATTCTAAAGCTGATAGGCCATGATAACAGGCTGCTAGAACATCCTGAGGGTAAGAAATTGGTAAAGCAGAAAATCAGCAGCAGCTCCAGAACTTTCTCTAACAAGGAGAGAGGTTTTGTTAGTTCCAAGTGCCAGGACCAGGACAAGGAGGAGTTTCCTCTGACTAAGAAGGTTCAGAAACATGGTCAAAGCTGGTTGCAAAAGAATGAGCTATATCTGGATGAGGACCAAACGAAGGAGGCTGGGGATCCCATGGATTTAGGTAACTATCTTCTAGCATCTACTTCTACTAGTGACTCTGTAATTTCAGCAGCGTCTGGAGCCTTCACCCTGGAGCCAGCTGAGTTTGAGGAACTGGTCAGAAACATCAGCCAGCTTGCAGAAAGTGGAGATTTGACAGATGATCTTGCCTCTCAGCTTATTGGCAAGCTGATGGAGGAGATAGCAGCATCCCAGACCGCAACAGATGAGGAGACAGTCCAAGCGGAACGCAAACATCTAAACAGAACCCCTAACTCTTCTGAACACTCTGGAGGGAAGAGTTTGAAGAGCAGAGCAGTTATCGTTCGTCATACCCCACATGGTTCTGCCATGAGCTTTCAGAGAGATCTCAATATCAATGTGGGAAGGCCTGCCTACATAACCAATGCCACTCGAAGCCTGACACTTCACTGTTCAGCTCAGGGTATCCCAACACCTACCGTGTCCTGGACCAAAGATGGACTACCACTGCAAGCCAGGTAAACAAACTTCAAGTCTCAATTATGTGATTGTGTTGTACTGGATTTGTTGTCTAGGATGATATTCTTTTGGATTTGTTGATTATACATCATATATACAAAATACACTATGGAAAACTTATATTTTTCATAGCTTGAGCCACATGTGTAACCAAGTTTGAGCATTCATACATGTTTAATAACATCAACTGTGGTGTAGTAACACAAAGGCTAGCCTCCTACAGACTCTAGACTTTATTAGCCTATATCTAATAAACTTATCAAGTATAATAGACTTATTTCCAGCCCATGCACAGTCATGGCTCAATGGTTGAGGGTCTGCATTTGTGATCAGAAGGTCAGGGGTTCAAACCTCAGCACTGCTAGGGCTGTTGCATCATGGCTGACTCTGACACCATCTTCCTAATAAGCTGGGATATGTGAAGAAAAGAATTTTACTGTGCTGTAACATTCAACAAATAAAGGCTTCTTGTTTTCACTTTGTTTATGTGGTATAAGAGTAAAAAAAAAAAAGCAATTGCTTTTATAATGGCCGATTAAGAAGTCATTTTTAAATTAACAACTCACCCAGACATTCACCTCCTAACTCCTATATTTCTCTTTAATTTGGTCTTCTCCAGGTCAAATATGCTGGCTCTCATTCTCCTGCTCTCTCTCTAGGGTCGTATTGTGGTCTAGCAGTGTTGACTATTAAATGCACTTACTGAAAACATTGACTTAGTAATTCAACTTTGTGCAACTAGGGACCTTTAGCTCAGCTCCTGCCCAGACTGTTGCTAAACATTGTCTGCCCGTCTTCCAAGACCACGACAGGACTGTGCAAACAGCAGCCTCATTTCTCTTTTCTACATCATCGAGACAGCTCGGCAGTCTAGAAGAAAACCATTATTTAGCCACAATAAATATGCCATTTTTTTTGTTATTTATGGAATTTTCATCAAAAGCCATTGAGTTACATCATATTTTAAGGACTGATTAGCTTGGAACTAATCTTGAAGACTACTTCCCATGGATGGCCAATGTGTAAAATTCCATGATTTGTTGTTGCATTGAATCTGAACCTTTTTGTGTGTGTGGAAATTTACGCCAACACCCTGTAGCAAGTACTGTCAGAACTTGACAGAAATGACCTCAGTTCTAAGTCAAAGGGAGTAAACTCTGTACAGCCCACAGCAGCCTCAGTTACATTGAGCTTAACTGGAGAAAACAATGTTGTACTTTCATGATTGTATTGTCTCTGCCCTATATTGGTTATTTTGACCACTTCCTTGAATTGGCTATCAAAACTTTCTTCTATCTCTTCCCTCCTCCAGGCCCGTTTTTACTCTTCGTGCATGTTGCATCATCCTGTAGCAGCCTGGTTAAACAGCCTGGTTTGATGTATTAGCCAGAATAAACTGACCTCTTCATAGACTGCCATGCTTTCTCATACCAGCTCGGTGACTCTTAGTACATTCCATCTTTTTCGAGCAATATTTAAACAGGATACCTTCTTTCTTAGAGGAAAATGATATTATTGAGGTACCTTGCTCAGTCACACAACATTACCAAAGTGGTTTTTGACTGCCTTATCTTCCTGGAAACATAACATTCATTTTGATTTGTGCAAAAAAGTTTAATTTTAGGTGTAATTTTTCTACCTTATCCTCCTTTCATATCTGACCATTACAACACAAAGCAAAACAATTTGATCTTTTGGTATGGCAGATACTTTATTTTGTATAACAGGGCATATAAGATGTGACCACATGCCCGCCCACGTAGGCTCTTGTGTTTTTCTTAGTGTATTACACTGTCATTACGGATAAGAATGATGATGAATAATGATCTCTCTTACAATCAGAGCGTGCTGAACTCTGCATAGTGCAAAATCTCTTTTCATCTTATCTGTGTTGTCAGTTAGGATTTGCACAGGGAGCTAATCGCTGCATTTTTGTCTCCTTGCCAGTTAAGCCACCTGCCAGTCAAAGATCTCAAATATTTGGAGCAAAGGAGTGTTTGGGCCACCTGCACATGATGAATTGTGTTCATGCTGAATGTACTGAACCTGATAGTTTGGCCGTGTTCTGTTCCAGCAAGGACAACAGGGACTTGTCTTCATTTCCGTTAACCTTGGGAAAAGCCAATCTGAAATACAGGGGAAATTTTCTGGCAAAAGTTCTGGCTTTCTAATCACCATTTACCCTTCTCCTCTATAGCAGGGGTTCTCAAACCTTTTGCAGCCAGCGACCCTTTTAACTGTAAAATAAATTCCACAGATCATGGATTATGAACATTATCCATCAATGCCAGTATTTAGGCATTAAGTGCATAGTGGCCCATACTGTCAGTGGTAGCTCAGTGGTTAAGATGTTAGGCTGCTGATTGGAAGGTCATGAATTCAAACCCCAGCACTGCCAAGCCACCACTCTTGGGCCCTTGAGCAAGGCCCTTAACTTTTAACTGCTCAGATATATAAATGTAAGTCGCTCTGGATAAGGGCATCTGCCAAATGCCACAAATGTAAATGTAAATATTCCCGAACTTTCCCCTGACAGGACACAGCAGATCCAAGTTGATGTTATTTATAGAGCTACAGTTTCTTGAACTGTTAAGGTTTGGATTAAACCCATTCAAATCTAGAGACTAGTCGAATAAATTAATAAATTAATTTAAAAATAAATGGACTACTGTATAAGATATCATTCAATAATTTATGTAAATTTGATAATGGTGGGTTGTGACTTCCAGCACTGCACAAAAAGTAAATAAAATCACGGACCCCCTGGCTATGCTCTCTATGACCCCATGGCTAGACTAAATGATCATAAGTTCTGAAGCTGATACCTGAACTCTTTGCAGTAGCTTATATCTGCTATAATTTGTGATTCTAAATTACCTCTGTGTAGGATGTGGGTAGGAAGCAAGACCAGTCAGAGCTTTACTAAAGAAGGGTCACTGAGAGATTCTTCCTCTTTTTGAATGCCACTGCCATGTTGCTCATACATGCAAAAAAAGAAATAAAGAAAAGTAGTTCCAACCATACAGTATAAATGAACCTTTGGCCTTGGAGTACACATTGCCCTTTCAGCTTTCAGAATTTTCACCACTCACTGAGTAGATCCAAGATAGTATATTTAGAAGGACTTGTTTAGTTCTTCAATCATTTTGGCTCTGATGTGGTCCTTCTTGTTCAGCCCCTGCATGGGAATAGCTCTGGATAACTGAGATATGGCTCTGTAAAATAAATACAGACTGTCTCAGGGCTGTCTCCACCGCTGAGTCGGCACACAGCAGCTCTTAGTTTTGGCCCAATATAAAGGCTCTGATGATTGACATCCACAGACTCAGACCTCCACTGCATTAGACAGCTTTTTTCTCAACCCAGCAGGAGAGGCCTAGGACAATCTCTCTCAGTGTGTTTTATGTTTTTCTTTAAGTTTAATAAGGATTTGAGTAGATCTATCTGGAACCTGATGGTAGCTGATAATGGTATAAGATGGAGTTTGTGCTTATGGTTTGTGATAGAAATGCTTTGAGACATAACAGAAACAAATCGAGTTTAGCATCTGAAATGTTTTCCTTATAGTGAATATCCTATCATGTACTATTTAGTTGCATAGCGATTTTCCCTACCAGCTGCTCATTTGGACTTATCCCCGAATAGATATTGAGCCTCACTTATAGAGACGTAACGGTATGAACATTTCATATCACGATTATCGTGACCAAAAATATCACGGTTATCAGTATTATCACGGTATTGTTAAAATGTGGTGAAAATGTACAAAAAGTACTGATACACACACTGAAATCATTTAAACAGGTTTTATACTTGTGTTCAGCCACACACCGATTACATCACTTGCCCAGCACGGCACCGCCCCACTGTCATTTTTCTTTTTTTTATAGTAATAAAAATCGTTTAATTCAGTTAGAGTACATGGCGGAAGGCAGTGACAGTGCTCGGGAGACTTTCCAACCTTCCAAGAGGATCAAATCTGAAGTGTGGTCATATTTTGGATTTTATAAAAATGCTGAGGGAAACTTAATAGAAGATGGTAACCCTCTCTGCAGAGCCTGGCAGAAGAAAGTTCCTGCAAAGGGGGGCTTTGGCGCTTTTACCTCTTTTCCCTTTTGCTTTTAAATTGCTTTTGAATGCCCGTGTGGCCATGTGTATTTCATGTTTGCTTTCGAATTAGTGGCAATTGCATGAATGGTGGGTTCATTATTACTCTTAATGAAAAACACAAAACAACAAAACAGTACAATGACAAACTCGCTTATATTAAACCAAATCTTTTGCCATCGTCTTGTAAGTCAGCTCACCTCTTTTTCGTCATGTGATGAATCAAATCTGACTCCTGCTGATCTGTGCTGTGACTCTGACTCATTCGGCTCGTGCTAAATTGAGCAGACACGTTCAGTTTTTAATTGTAGCGTCCGTTTTCATGCTCAAAAAACAATGTTACATGCTGTGCCGGTGTCAGACTCATGCTGGGTGTGTGTGAACAGCATTTACCGCGAGTTTTACAAATCATGATAATCGTGCATGGTTTTAATAATAATTAAATGTGACACGGTAATACTAACCGTTTATCGTGGTTTATCGTGAAACCGGTAACCGTTTCATCCCTACTCGCTTATTAACTTTTTTTAAAGTTGCATATAAATGCTTTCATGATCAGTAACAGTGATTTTCTTCATACTCATGATCCCCATAATGCAATAATTTGTATATAAAATTGCAGTAACTCGTTGTCAATTATAGGTGATTGATAACTTGAAGTCTATCAGTTGAGGATTACGGGGGCATGGTGGCTTAATTGTTAGCACATTTGCTTCACACCTCCAGGGTTGGGGGTTTGATTCCCACCTCCGCCTTGCATGTGGAGAGCTTGCGTGTTCTCCCCGTGCTTAAAAGGTTTCCTCCTGGTACTCCGATTTCCTCCCCAGTCCAAAGACCTGTATTGTAGGCTGATTGGCATTTCCAAATTGTCCGTAATATGTGTGTGTACAATTGTGCCCTGCAATGGGTTGTACCCCGAGTCACCTGGAATAGGATCCATGCTCCCCACAACCCTGTGTAGGATAAGTTGTACAGAAAATTGATGGAAGTAATTGAGGAATACATTAGTGAGTCTCCTTATACCTTAGGAGCTCTTATATGATACAAAATTTTGTGTGTGTGTATTATATTTTGTCCACTGTGTTAAATTCAGCAAATTCAACATTTCTTGGTTAAAATGGTAGTTCAGTGAATTAATCTAATTTACTTAATGTTCTCTTTATCTGAAATGTAGTTAATCAACTACACGTTTGGTGTCCAAAATTTGCTTTCTTAGTTTTGCACTGGAGCTACATGGCTAATAACGCTAACAAGTAAGAACCTTTTCTCAACTCTTACCATTTCATTCCATTATCATTTTGTTCCTAATGAAGCTTTATCACAGGCATATAATTATTTTTTTAATTCTTCCACATTTTCAGTGGCTGTTCTGCCTGTGTTCCCATCTCCAGGGGAAAAAAATCTACTGAAATAGAAACCTTCAAGAATTTGTGTGGCATTTGCACTCGCTTTTCATCTCTGAGCCAAAAAGAGCTTATAGATACAGACCCGCAGGATCAGTGTGGATCCCGCATTAGCATGCAGACAAAGTGTGGACAGCTCATGTAAACAAAATGGCAGACAGACAGATGGCCTATTTTAAGCTGTAGCATTTTTAGATCAGTCTGATGGGAATCTTCTTACCCGTGAAGGTAGGGTTGGCAAGTAAGTGGGACCAAATTCCTAGAGTCTTTTTAATTATTATAATTTCTTTTAGCTTTAAATGTGAAATATTATTTATGCCCAATCTCTATACCTAACTGACCTCATGGAAATGCCAAATATCCCTTGAAATTTGCAGTGATTCATTTTACTCGTTCTCATTGCAATACTATTTATATTGTACATTTATAACAATATACAAGTCCTCCAAATTTGAGTATAGTAGAATGGATTTTTTTCTGCTCCTTTTGAAATTTCTCTTTGCAGAAAAAAAAAGATTTTTTTTTTTTAAAAATCTAGTATTCACCCCCAGGTTCAATATTAATGCATTGTACTTTTGCAGCAGTTGCAGCATCTACGAGTTGTCACAAATATGTCTCTACAGATTTGGCCTTTAAGAATGCATGTATTTTTTACGCAGTTTCACGCGATTCGTCATGTGTGATCACGCAGTATACTGCAGGCACGCTTCTTAGAATTTAAATTCATTTGTTGTGCTTTACACAATAACCACCAGGTGGCACATGGAACAACATACTGTAGCTGAACATGGTACAATAAAAAAAATGGAATGTTTCGTCAAATGGTTCACATAAAAATATTACGTTTTTCATCAAAACTTATACTAAACCAAATTTAAAGTAGTTTCTAATTAGAAGATTGAATTATACAAAGTGAGCATGATCGAGTCACATAGTACAGGTTTCTATCTTCGCACATTTTGACTTCGCCATTTCGCCCATTCCTCAACACAAAATTCTCAAACTCCCCCAAACTCGACGGAGAACGTTGGTTGACAGCAACAGATTTTCCATTGGTCATTCCAAAATACAAATAATTTTTTCTCCCAAGCCATTCCTTTGCAGTTTTTGTACTGTGCGTTGGGTCATCCCTGTTGGGGGATGACTAGCACAGGTACTCCTCAGGAATTTGCTTATATTTGGCTTCATCCACTTTGCCCTTGATGGCAACAGGTTTTATAGTTCTGCCTGCTGAAAAACAACCTCAGATCATCATGCTACCACCACCATGCTTGATGGTAGGAATGGTGTTACTTGGGTGTTGAGCTATATTTGGTCCACGGCAAACATAATGCTTTGCTTTTAGTCCAAATGTCTCAAAACCTTTTTCCAAAAAGTATTTTGTCATGTTTTCTATCAAATGCCAGGTGCGCCTTTATATTAGCCTTTCTCAAAAGGGGCTTCCTTATGGCCACGCTTGAGGCCAGACTTGTGAACAGCTGATAATATTGTTGACGTCTGCACAGGTTATTTTTTTTAGCCAGTAAACTCTGCAACTCCTTAAGTGTCGTTCTTGCCCTTTTTGCCTGTGTTGGAAGGACAGTCTGATCTTGGTTTTGTCTGGGTTGTGCTATATAATATAATGGAAATAAGGTATAATTTTAAGACTAAGATTTCACAGTGCTCTGAAGAAGGTTCAAAACACTGCTGATCTTTATATAACCTTCTCAAGCTTTTTTCCTTCTAACAGCTTCATTTCGAAGCATCACTAGCAATTCCTTGGTCTTCATGACAGCAGGATAAATCGGATCTGCCGTTTTAGCTGCAAGCTGTTTGAATGTGTGTGTGTGTGTGTGTGTGTGTGTGTGTGTGTGTATGTCTGTGTGTGTGTGTGTGTGTGTGTGTGTGCGTGTGTGTGTGTGCGTGTGTCTCCAGTGTTGCTGGGATTGTCTCCAGATTCACAGCAACCCTGACCAGGATGAAGTGGTTACTGAAGATGAATGAAATCACATTTAACATGTGTTTTTTAATGTTTTCAGTTTGCATATTTAACTGTGATGGCAGGTCATGAATACGCATTTTGTCCGATTAAATTTTTTATTTTTTTTTCCATTTCTGGGGACTGAGGCTTATTACCGATATGTCCAATCCAGTCAGGGACAGTTAGTAACCTTACCTTTGTCACGATCTCACCGGCAGATGGCACTGCGGCGATGACGTGTACAGTCAGCTAGAGAGCGCATGCACATGCTTGAAGTGCGCATGGATGCCAAGACTTTGCTTACAACGGACATGTGCACTTTTTTTGGTTTCTGTTCTGTCCCTGCCCTGTTCAGTTATTGGCTGAGGTGCGAGGGTGTGCTTTGAAATGTTACCAGCTGTCAGGAATTAAGGTAATTGGGACTGGTTATTTAAACAACTCTTGTTGCTACGCACATCGGGCGATATTAGAGACTACTAGAGGAAAGACAGAATGTATAATGGTGCCAGGCGGTAATGTGTCCATGCTCTGTCTAGTTTCCTGTTCCTAGTTTCATGCTCTAGTTAAATGAGTGTTTATGCCATAGTTAAATTAGTGTTCATGCCATAGTTCAATGAGTGTTCATGCCCCAGTTAAATGAGTGTTCATGCCATAGTTAAATGAGTGTTCCATGCTAGAGTTAAATGAGTGTTTATGCCACAGTAAACAAGTGTTTCGTGCCATAGTTAAATGAGTGTTCATGCCATAGTTAAACACTACTGGAACTTCAAATGGGATCGGGTTCTATGGTCAGATGAAAGCAAAATAGAGGTGGTTTTGGTGCACACAGAGAGGTAGCCATATGGAAAAGTACATCATGCCCATGGGTAAATATGGTGTTGGCTCTTTAATGGTTTGGGACTGTTTTTCTGCCAGAGGACCTGGACATTTTGTTAGGATACATGGCATCATGGACTCTATATCAACAGATACTAAATGAAAACCTGAGTGCCTCTGCCAGAAAGCTTAAAAAGGGCCGTGGTTGGATCTTCCAGCAGGACAATGATCCAAAACATACATCAAAATCAACACAAATATGGTTTACTGACCACAGAATGAAGGTCATGCCATGGCCATCCCAGTCCCCTGACTTGAAACCCATAGAAAACCTGCGGAGTGAACTTAACAGGAGAGTCCACCAACATGGATCTCGAAATTTGAAGGATCTGGAAAGATTCTGTATGGAGGAATGGTCTCAGATCATTGCCATGTATTCTCTAACCTCATCAGGCATTAGAGGAGAAGACTCAGAGCTGTTATCTTGGCAAAGGGAGGTAGCATAAACTACTGACTAAAAAGGTGCCAATAATTGTTGCACACCTATATTTAGCAAATAATTTTGTGTGGATGAACCTGTGTTGTGTTTGCAATTGTTTGTATCCATGAGAGCAGAGTATTTTTGTGAATTTTTTTTTTTTTTTTTTTTTTTGACAAAAGGTTAAACAATAATTCCTCAGCCACCTTTGCTCATATTTACCAAAAGTGCCAATAGTAGTGGAAGGAACTGTATATGGAAGTAGTTTGCAGACAATATTCAAAAGCATTTCCTATTTGTGGATGCATGAATTGTGACATAATTCAAATGAAAATGCAAATTGTGTATTGCTGTTTGCATTTTCATTTACACAAACATACAGTGTCTGCCAAATTTAAAATGGAAACGCAAAGTCCATTTGCAGTTACATTTCCTGTGTGTTACGCGTTATGACCTTGTCATATTCAAATAGCGATAGCAATTACCCTGTTTGCTATTTCATTTCCTCAGTGCCGCGTATGGAGCCTGGCAAAATTCAAACAGAATCGCAAATCCTATGTGCTATAAAAAAAAATGAATAAATACTGTATCCATATGTTAGATATCCTGTGAAGTAGACTACAATAATCTTGGTAGAGTCTTACACAGCTGCCCAGGTCATGCAATTTTTAGACGGTCCCTTACTGACTCTATTACTATAAAGCACTGGTGATCTGCATTTCTTCCTGCATTTCTTCCCCTGAGATTGGCTTCAGGGGGATTTCAGTTGTACTTGGTTCTCGCTCGACTCCACAGTGAGACAAAAGACATTTTGTCCTTTCTGTGTGTTTATTTTTTGAGAAATAGAAGAGAGAATCTTGAATGTCCAGTGACTGCAAGACAGTCTAAACTGCAGTCGACTGTGAGTGACGTCACTTCAAAATACAAACAAGCCCCATAGTATACTCCCACCCCCAACACTGATTGACAGGTGTCTGTACAAAGCATAGGAAATGCATATGCAAAGGGATTTGCGATTTTGACAGGCTCCGTACGCAACTCTGAGGAAGTGAAATAGCAAACGGGACAGGGTCATAACACGTAAGACATGGGGAATGCAAATGTAAATGGCAATACACGATGTGTATTTTCATTTCAGTTATGTTACAAATTATGCGTCCACAAATAGGAAATACAATTGTTTGTAATTGCTTTTGAATATTGTCTGCAAAATACTTACATTTACATTTATTCATTTAGCAGGTGCTTTTATCCAAGTGAATAAATACAAAGAAAACTTTCATACATACAGTTACAACACAGTGAAATTATTTTTTCTGCATATCCCAGCTTGTTAGGAAGCTATGATATGGTGCCCCATAGAAGAGAAGGTTAAGGGCCTTGCTCAGGGGCCCAACAGCAGAAGCTTGGCAGTACTGGGACTTGACCTTGACTTGACTGCGTCAAAAATACCCTTGACCTTCTGCTCAGTAACCCAGAGCCACCACTGTCCATAGTATGTTACTGCCGCTTAGCTGTTGTTGTTTTAACTAGCTAGCAGATAGCATGATGTGGTAACTTAATTTACAGCAGGTTATTGCTAGCTAGCTGAAGTTACCTTAGCTTGTTAATGCTAGTTAACTAAAGTTAGAGCAGGTTTTGCTAGCTAGCTAAGTTTACCAAGGAATTACCATAAAGTTAGAGCAGGTTTTTGCTAAATAGCTAAGTTTACCACAGGAATTATCATAAAATTAGAACAGGTTTTTGCTAGCTAGCAAAGTTTACCACAGGAATGATCAATTATCACAAGGTTTTATTACTATCTAGCCTCCGCTAGAACAAACATTCAAATTACCTGTTGCTTTTACCAAATGTGCAAATACTTTATGGTGTAGTGTTTAGTTAAAATAACAAGCTGGAAACTTAGATATTCAACACTATTGCTTCTGAGCTGATGCAAGGAACTGAGGTTATTTAAATTCATGCTTGCTCATGGTAAGCCATAATGCAATGTCTGGGCAGGATTTAAAACACTTTCTCATTTTCAGTGCTGAAACTTGCCTTGTGCAGGGAAAGACAACTTCGAGCATATCTACAGTACGAACACGTATTGAGACACACCAGTGACAAATCGTTAAAATGTCCACTCTGCTCAGATCCATAAACAGCTCTGGTGTCTTTTGTACCTCTGCTAACTCCTGAATGCTCAGGGAAGAGCAGATGAATCACAATGTGTGTTTTTATTATTATTTTTAAAAAATCATGCACAGGGATGCTCTGGTTTCATCGCACTAACACAAGGCTTGCTTCAATGTTGACCTAACCACATGTCAATGTGGCTTAAGCGAATGTGAATCTAATCCTTTAATGTGGCATGTGAGGACGTGGAAATCACACGCTGTAATTCTATCGCCCGAGCCGAATTCTGCGGCTGATTTGGTGTCTATTCTCTTCTCTCCGGGGTATTGTGGGATAGCACTGGAGGACTGCACATCGCGAGCCCTGGCGCTAAAGACGTTGGAATCTACAGGTGCACAGCAAGCAACGAAATGGGATCTGATTCAGAAACAACGCAGGTGCTATTGGCTGGTGAGTCACATATTTTCGCACACACAGTCTGTGCAAAGACACACAAGCCATTTTTGCTGTAGTTATCTGACATTTTCGTTTATTTCGACAGAGCACCCTGCCATCATGACTTCTTGGAAGAACATATCTGACCTGCAGAGTGCCAATCTGAAAGTGGTAGTAGGAGGCAGAATAAGAACCCATATAGGTTCCAATCTCACTCTGGACTGTCCAGTTACAGGTATGATTTACTGCATTAAACACATACCATTTAGATACAAAATATGGGTATGTGACTCTCCTTACAAAGTGAGATGATGCCCATTTCAGTGTTTGATCAGTCATGAGCAGTTTATGATTCAATATCAGTATCAATAACAATATCAATAACAAGCTGTTTTGAAAGGATAATTGCTATGCAATGTGATTCTGTATTGATATAACAAGTTAATTCTGAGAGACCACACCACCTTTACTGGGACAGGTGAACGTTACCTGATGATTTTTTTCTTCACATGGTGAGGCCGTATCATGAATATTGACATCAGTGCACCAATATATGGTTAATATTTACATCTCTATAAGGCTTATTGTATGTTTTTGCTCAATAGAGAATTTTTGCAACACATTTGTGGTTGAGTGACAAGCCTTTCATGCCAAACTGGTGGTTTTCTCCTTCTTCATAAAAACACTCAACATTCCATTGTCGTATTTTTTCCCTCTTTGCTCCAAAAAAAGCAAAAACTGCCCTCCTGCCTGTCACAAATGTTAGATGCACTATAGATGCATGGCATGTCTGTGAGAGATGCAACGCACTGTTTTTAAATGTATCCCACAATTAATGACTTTTGTCCTCAGAGCAGAGCGCAGCGGTAGTGAAAGATTCGGCTAATTAGCGAGAAACGTTGTGTAAAGTTAACCAAAGTCTCAGGATGCCGGCCTTCTGCCACGGGATTTATGCCGTTCCTCATCATTTACCAACGCTAATTTACTGTAGCAGAGCGCAGCTCCTGTTGTGTGATTGAACAGTGACGTTTTGTATGTATGTCTCTGCCTTTTTGTCAAGGCTATTTATTGCATGTAGTCAAAGGTGAAGGTTTATGAGGTTTAAAGCCCTGGATGCCATCCAAACTGCGCTGAGCACATGGATCTTTTCCAAAATGTAGCACTACCTTTTTCTGTCCCTGTCTGAATTGATCCTGTTGTGTGACATGGTTGGCCAAAAGCACCAAATGTTGCCTATAGCTCTTTCCATCACCCACTGATTCAGTTAAATGAATGACAGTGGTAGAGTAATAAAATAGACATAAGGTGTGCTAAAGGTAAAGGCTGTAAGGGCTGTATGGATGGATTGGATGCTTGGAAGTTTGTTAACCCTTTAAAATGTTCTATATACCTGCATAAATATGACTTACTGTAAAACATCATCAGATTTTCACTAAGTCCTAAAAGTAGACAAAGAGATCCCAATTAAACAAATGAGACAAACATATTATACTTGGTCATTTATTTATTGTCGAAAATGATCCAATTTTTAATATCTGTGAGTGGAAAAAGTATGTGAACCTCTAGGATTAGCAGTTAATTTGAAGGTGAAATTAGAGTCGGGTTTTTTCAGTCAATGCAATGATAGTCAAGTGCGAGTGAGCACCCGGTTTTATTTAAAGAACATGGATCTATCAAAGTCTGATCTTCACAGCACGTTTGTGGAAGTGTATCATGGCACGAACAAAGGAGATTTCTGAGGACCACAGAAAAAGAGTTGTTGATGCTCGTCAGGTTGGAAAAGGTTAGAAAACCATCTCTAAAGAATTTGGACTCCACCAATCCACAGTCAGACAGCTTGTGTACAAATGGAGGAAATTCAATACCAGTGAATTGGAGTGGTCGACCAACAAAGGTCACGCCAAGAGCAAGACGTGTAATAGTCCACGAGGTCACAAAGGAACCCAGGGTAATTTCTAAGCAAATAAAGGCCTCTCTCAGATTGGCTAATGTTAATGTCCATGAGTCCACCATCAGGAGAACACTGAACAACAATGGTGTGCATGGCAGGGCTGCAAGGAGAAAGCCACTGCTCTCCAAAAAGAACATTGCTGCCTGTCTGCAGTTTGCTAAAGATCATGTGGACAAGCCAGAAGGCTATTGGAATAAAGTTTTGTGGACGGATGTGACCAAAATAGAACATTTTGGTTTAAATGTGAAGCGTTATGTTTAGAGAAAGGAAAATACTGCATTTCAGCATGAGAACTTTATTCCATCTGTGGAATATGGTGGTGGTAGTATAATGGTTTGGGCCTGTTTTTATAGATCTGGGCCAGGACGACTTGCCATCATTGATGGAACTATGAATTCTGAATTATACCAGCGAATTTTAAAGGAAAATGTCAAGACATCTGTCCGTGAACTGAATCTCAAGAGAGTGTGGGTCATGCAGCAAGACAACGACTTTCAGCACACAAGTCGTTCTACCAAAAAATGAAATAAAAGAAGAATAAAGTTAATGTTTTTTAATGGCCAAGTCAAAGTCCTGACCTTAATCCAATAGAAATGTGGAAAGCCCTGAAGCAAGCAGTCCATGTGAGGAAAATAACCAACATCCCAGAGTTGAAGCTGTTCTATACTGAGGAATGGGCTAAAATTCCTCCAAGCTGATGTGCAGGACTGATCAACACTTACTGGAAATGTTTAGTTGCAGTTATTGCTGCACAAGGGGGTCACACCAGATACTGAAAGCAAAGGTTCACATACTTTTCCCACTCAGAGACATGTAATATTGGATCATTTTCCTCAATAAATAAATGACCACGTATAATATTTTTGTTTCATTTGTTTTAATTGGGTTCTCTTCTTTTAGGACAAACAGTTATATTTATTCAGAAATATAGAAAATCCTACTAAAAAAGCACCACTATACATGTCATTCATTTCAATAAGAATAATTTGCTGCTGTGAAACCAGCACCAAAGCTTGATAATACACCCCATCATGCATTTAAAAGTTACCAGAATTGAAAACATTCTTCTGTAATCATCTGTCAGCCAGTAGAGAGTTGGAGTTTGGGGTGGATAATTATTCACATCAGTGATGAACAAAGGTGTACCATCCAACTCTCACAGTCGATAAATAAACAGTTCAGAGTGAGCAATAGCTCCACACACTGTTAGTGTATGCACAGGAATACGCACATATTTCACCTTAAGGAGGCATCTCACAAGACTAGCTTGCTAACAACATTATAGCTAGCTATGACAAAGTACTAAAATTAAGTATCACAGTACACATTCTTAACAAAAAGTTTCTATACAATACCCGCATTTTATTTCTCTTAACAAAATGAGTAATACCCTTTTTTTGGTCCAAATGGACTTTTACTTGGAAATCAGTTTCATAATAGGACAAAAAAGGGCACACTGAATAACATGTCAGTGTATCAGGTTGCTTGTGCAGTGTTGCATGATGTGTTTAATGTATTCCTTCATTTTCAGTAAATCCTGGTCAGGGCTGCGATGATTTAAATACTAATTTGTGCATATTGTGGGAAATAGGACCAACAAAATGTTGTGCACAGGTCCAAACCAAGATAGGTGGGAGGTATTTGTCATTGGTGCTACAGAGGAAGTAGACGGGCTCGGTCAGAATTCCTTGAGGAGTGGGATTTTAAAAAATTTTGATACTCACCCAGGTTTGGTGGTGATGATGAAAACCTATTTTCTAATTAATTTTGTGCTCACAAGAATAGTAAGTAATAGTAAGTGTGTGTGTGTGTGTGTGTGTGTGTGTGTGTGTGTGTGTGTGTGTGTGCATGCTTCTAAAAGCCTCTTGCATCACATTTCATTATATCTTCCGTCATTAGCCATAATTACATTTTTCTCTTTTCCAAAAGAGTCACCTGGTCTATGACTATTGCACCCGTAATATTACAGTATTAAACTATTACAATAGTGACCCCTAGTGGAAGCAGGAGCAATACTTGAATAGGAAATATGAAATATGAATAGGAAAATACCATTTTAAAAACTAAGCGATTATTTAATGACACTGTTAAACCATTTCATATAAGTTACTATCTCATTTGTTTAAGAAAGTGTGCCCAAGCTAGCCACAAGCTATTGTGCCCAAGCAGGCTCCAGCCTGGACATATCTGCCCTGCATTTTCCCCTCCTGAGGTCTGCAGTATGCTCAGCAATATGTCAGGTCTAATGGCTCCCCTTTGTAAAATAAAGGGCTGTAAAGCTCAGACTCAGGCAATGTGTTACTCATTACCTCAGACAGGACATGTCTCAAGGGAGCAGACTATAGTAAAGCAATTTGCATTCATTATGTCCATTTGTATGAGTAATTTGTGGCGGTCTGCAGGCCTCGTGCTAATCTGCTCTGTCCTACCGATCACCATTTACTCCACTCTTGTGCACGGCCACTACTAGAACTCCTTCCAGTTCATACTTGACAGCATTTCTGATCCTTGATATTTCTGATCATCTGTTCTGTAACCATCTAGGATGTGCTTCAGAAATTGGCTGTTTCCAGACCAAAGCTTTGGTAAGAAAGGATCCTTTAGTGCTTTAATTCTCTTCCACTTCTTAAAAGACTTAAATGTCACGACTATTCAAGTGAAAGGAAATCAGCTCCAACCATATAAAGGAACTTTCTTCGATGTACTGCAGATTGCCATTTTAGCTATCAGAAATTTAATCGAAAACACAAGAAGCATTTGTAAAGGGAAAGGTGGGACCTCTCATTCTGTATTCATTTAGGCTCTGATGTGATTCCACATATGAGCTCAAAGACTGCCCTGAAAATGTTTGATACTGTAGGCATTCAGACCTAAAATGTAGTTTTAAGACTGAATTAACCCCCACCCCCACCCCCCCACGAGATTAGTCTCATGGTAATCTAGCTAGAAAACACTTACAATAAACATTCAGTAATTCTTTGTTACAGAATCTCTTGCTTTTAACACAGCACTATGTTTTTGGATGAGAGTCTGACATTATGATTTGCCAATTTTATTTCACCTTTCCTTGCAAAAATGCTCCGGATCTATCAAATTGTGAGGGGATCTCCTGTACACAGCTCTCTTCAAGTCATTCTGCAGGTTCATGATAGGCTTGAGATCTGGGCTCTGACTGGAACATTCCAAAGGTTGATCTTTTTCTGAAGCCATTCCTTTGTTGAATTAGATTTGTGCTTTGGATTGTTATCATGCTGGAAGGTGAAATTTTTCTTCATCTTTGGCTGTCTAATAGAGGCCTGCAGGTTTTGTGCCAAAATAGATTGGTATTTGGAGCTATCTATGATTCCCTCTATCTTGACTAGAGCCCCAGTCCCAGCTGAAGAGAAGCAGCCCCATAGCATGATGCTGCCATCACCATTCCTGTATGTTTTTTGGGGGGGGATTTTGTGACAAAGTGCTACAGTCTAGCCACCCTACCCCATAGCCCAGACATGGAAGATTACAAGAGATTGTTGTCACATGCAGGGAATGACCAGTACATGTCAGATATTTATATTCATATGAACAGTTTTGCTGATGGCTTACGATGACTTAGAACTACAGTTGCTATGATCGCTTTAGGACTGCAATTGCCACAAACAGTTTTGCTATCAAGTCTCCGTCAGTGAACAGTGAATAATAAGTTCAACAAGATAGACTTCATGTGAATACTATAATGAATTTCCTGGTTACACAATTGCATTTTTGACCATGTAGTACACAGTTATAGAAGGGATTAATTAATAATTAATTCTTAATCATTGTCACTCAGATGAGGATGGGTTCCCTTCTGAGTCTGGTTCCTCTCAAAGTTTCTTCCTCATGTCATCTCAGGGAGTTTTTCCTTGCCACCATCACCTCTGGCCTGCTCATTGGGGATAAATTCATACATTCAAAATTTATATCCTGAATGTATTTATTTCTGTAAAGCTGTTCATTGCTGTTCAATGTTCATTGCTAAAAGTGCTATAAATAAAATTGAATTGAATTGTATATTGCTGCAGCTCCTTTCATGATGCTTCAAGGTCCCTTGGAAAACTATGTTTTCTTCTTGTTCTTGGTAATGTCACTGTGGTGCCCGATTTTCACCTCTTGTTGATGGTGGCCTTTATAGTATCCCATGGTACATCTGATGTTTTGGAAATTCATTTGTACCCCTCTCCTGATCAATACCTTTCGACAGTTAGATCTGATACATGTTTTCTAAGATCTTTGCGGACCATGGCTGATCTTTATTTCAAGTCAATCAGAATCACTTGGTTGATGACAGGTATGATAATTACTTTTGAACATGAGTTTGAATGTGATTGGGTAATTATGAACACGGTCACATGCCCCATTATGAAAGGACATGCTCACTTGTATAAGGTTGTTGTAAGTCTTTTTTTTGTTTGTTTGTTTGTTTGTTTTTTTCCACTTGGTTTTGTTGGTGGCTGTGGCTCAGGTGGTAGAGCAGGTTTTCCATTAATCGGAGGGTCCGCGGTTCGATTCCTGGCCAACGTGACTCTACATTCCAAAGTGTCCGTGGGCAAGACAGTGAACCCCAATTTGACCCCAATGACAAGCTAGCGCTTTGTATTGCAGCTCCGCTACTGTTGGTGTGTGTTGATGGGTAACTGAAAGCCAGTGTAAAAAGTGTAGAAGCACTAAGGTTAAAAATATGCGCTATATAAGTGCTTACCATTTACCATCATATTAAAGGTGGAAAATAATGATTTATCTTGGCTTAATTTTTTTTAGATCACAGAAATCTGGAATTTTAACAGAAGTGTGCAAACTTTTTATATACACAGTATGTACTTAATACCATGCCCACATTTTGAGATTTTGACTCAAAGCCTATGATTTGCAGACAGACCCTACTGCTGCCCTGTCTCGTTCTGTAAAATAAATATACACTGTCTTCAGGCTGTCTCCACTACTTAGCCTACACACAGCAGCTGTTTTGGCTTGATTAGAAGCATAACAGCTATAATGATTGCATGGCAGTGTGGTTTCACTGATTGGGAGTGATTTTTGTGCTTTTCTTGGAGCAGGTGTTCCTCAGCCGAATGTAAGCTGGTACCGTTTAGAGGGCAAGCTGAGTGCCAACATCATTTCACTCCCAAATGGCTCTCTGCTACTTCACAATCTCATGCCGCAAGACGACGGCACCTACAGCTGCATAGCCTCCAATCCCATCGGCAAAGCTTCAGCCTCTAGCAGGATCCACATGGCTGGTGAGCTGGTTTTCACACAATTTCCAGCCTTGTAATTATTTGGTTCTCCTCTTGACAGGGAAACCCCTCTGTGATCAGTACACTAGTCATTCACAGTCATGCACACCCACATACCCACATATTCACACACGTAGTTGCACACAAAGATTGCACAAATTTAGTTGAAGCCAATCCACCTACTGGTAGCAAAACTAGCGCAATCAGAGGAAACACACATGGAGAATAAGCAAAACTTGTATACAAACATACATGTAAATAGGGGATAGGGGTTCGATTCCAACCTCTGCTCCTTGTGCGTGGAGTTTGCATGTTCTCCCTGTGCTTCGGGGGTTTCCTCCAGGTACTCCGGTTTCCTCCCCCTGTCCAAAGACATGCGTTGTAGGCTGAATGTCATCTCTAAATTGTTTGTAGTATGTGAAGGTGTGTGTGATTGTGCCTTGTGATGGGTTTGCGTCCCGTCCAAGGTGTCCCCCACCTCGTGCCCGGAGTCCCATGGGATAGATGCCAGGCTCCCCCATGACCCTGTGTAGGAAAAGCAGTACAGAAAATGGATTGATGGATATGTAAATAGAATTCACATGCAAATGATCCTAAAGGCTAGCAAAGCTTTTCTCTTCTTTCTTGTTTTTTCTTCTCCTTCACCTTCTTCTGTTATCATCTTATCAAAGGTTACTGTTAGGAGCAGTGTATTTATTGATAGGAGCAGTGTAAGCATTTGTCTCTATTAACTATTCCTATTCCTATGTCAAATGTCATATTTGTGTGTCAAATATAAAATTCAAATTGTACACATTTCCCATGGGCCCATGCTGATTTTGAGTTTTACTATGAGACAGAAAATTGGTGGTTTTTCTCTGGAATTCATCATTCACAGCTGCAGAGTCCTTTGTTTTAACGTGTAGTATAAGTTGAATGGTCTAGTGCTTTAACGTCTAGTATAAGCTGAATGGGGTCACTATCACGCTCCAAGATAAAGGACCAAAGTGATTGGGGAAATAATGAGACAGTCATTAGAGTCAGCCTATGTAATCAAATATAATTCTCATCTAATGGTCGGAATTTAAGTAATATCCTGTTAATACCAGTGTCCTGTCTTGTGTTGACCTTTAACTCTGCTTTGCATTATTTTCATCTAAATGCTGTGAGTTCATTCAGCAGCAGTTTGATGATAGAGTGTAATGCAGATGTCCCTGACTTTTTCATTTACCAACAACCTACTCGGGTGAAAGTCAGAAGTATCTACATTTAAAAATTATCAAGTATTTAAGTGCAAAAAAGTTTATTGTGCCCTGCCTGACTAGCTAGTTTGTTAAACAGTAAGGAAAATATTCTATTAACTCAGACAAACCTGGAATTTTTTTGCTGGTTAGCTGATATTTAATGGTCCTTTTAGAATAATTGCTAAGTTACATTAGCAAAAATTACCTAATTATTGTAATGGATTTCCCTTCTACAGCCCGTAGCGCGACAGTGTACACGTCCGGGTTGGTGACACTGACATTGTTTACTTTCTACACCTGTGTTTTGTTATGGTTTATGTCTTGTCTCTGCCCCTGTTATGTTATTTGTTCTTTCCTAATGTCTCAGCTGTTTTGTATTATCCCTCTTTGATTTAGTTTAGTATTTATGTCCAACGTGTGTCCTTGTTTGACACGAAGTATTGTGTGTTTCCTTGATTTCCGCCAGATCCGTACTAAGCCATTCATCTTCATTTCTCGTTCCATGGATTTTGATTCTGTTTTTGTCTACGTGTTTCTGATTGTTATTTTTGTCTAGTATACCCTGTTTGCCTATCGTCTGACCTTTTGCCTGTTTATGACCACGTATTTTGCCTTTCAATTTGGATTTGTCTGTCCACCTCTTCAATAAAGCTCTTACTGCACTTCTCTCAAAACAGTCTCTAAAACTGATTACATGACAGCTAGTTTAAAAAGTCATTTTACAAAACTTAATGAGCTAGCTATTTTATCAAGCTATTTTACAAAACTTAACTAGCTAGCTAATTTAACAAACTAAATTATAAAAATTAAGTTGCTTTGAACTGAGCCTACTTCTTTAGATTTGATGACAAATTTTAAAGGCCAGTATTTCACTTTACCTGCAAATGAGACATCTCTCTTATATGAATCATTAACTGCAGCAAAAGACAACATCTTACTAAGAAAATTAAAGTAGGAAACAAAAACATCCTCATTAGATTTGTACCAAGTATTTTGAAGGTCAAAGTGAAAATGTAAGGAGCAAAAAGAATGTTTGTTGTCTTGGAAATTTAGCAAAAGTACAAGCATTTAGTTTCAATAATACTTAATAATACTTTAATAATACAGAAATATTGTGCTGTCAGGATATCAGGAGATTATTTTCACATCAGGTCTACTATTCTGAACTGTAAACTAGATCGATGTAGGTCTATAGTTAAATAAATAAAAGTCTATATATAAACATGGGGGGGGGGATAAGACAGAGATATATACATTGAATAAGATGATTGTGATTGAATGTAGATATTTTTTGCTTATAGATGTCAAAGGGGCAGCATCTAATGAGAAAAGCTCCTTGTTGAAGGATGTAAACAGGAAACGAGTCGTGATGGCTTCCCGCGCTGGAACAGTCATCACAGTCAGACCTGGGGACATCCTTAGGATCGGTAAAGTGGTATTTCTGATATGAATGACTGTATGTGTGTGAGTGTGTGTCTTGAGGCAATACTGTGAGTCATTACCGGTCAGATTAGAAGAGTGGAGTATTATGTCTGTGCTTTGATGAAAGATCCTGCTGTCCCACTTGAGTGAGTTAAACAGGCTGAACCATATTGACATTTCAGAGTTTAAGATCCCATTTTCTATTTGTAGTTTTGCATTTAATGTAAGTCTGATTTTTCATATTGACCAAAACAATTAGGGAAGGGACTCATTAGGGTTCAGTAGATGTCTGGAAGGTAACTAGACTCTTGTTTTTTCCAGCGTACCAACATGGCTGGCATTAAATCACAAGAGCATTTTAGGTACAGTACTGTGAAAAAGTCTTAGACACCTGCAAAGAAATGCTGTAGAGCAAAGATGCTTTCAAAAATAACGAAATTAAATGTTTCTACATTGTAGAATAATAATAATGTAGAAGTCATTAAATGAAAATCTATAACAAACTAATTCATTTTGGCTGCTCTGGTCCTCCATATTGTTCCTCCAAAATAACTTTCAGGGAATTTAAATCTTGTGTCATCAGACTTTTGTCAACATAAGCATTTGCAGTATATTCACCTATAGCATGCCAACTTTTGGAGAATTTAAAACCTGTCATTTTGACATATGGTGGTGTCATTCAGCATGTCATCAAAGTTCAGAAAAACAATGGTTTATTAAACAGTGCCAGGGTGTAACATTAAAATTATTTTGATTTCAATACACTGGTATTTTTGTTTTATTGTTTGTGCTGTAGCTTCTGACTGTAACAGAGTAATAACCTGCTTTTACCTGCAGCAATGTCCCTTTATTATGAAAACTGGTATAAGGATAAAGCCCCTTTTTTTGTCCACAGGTTGTCCAGTAGTCCCAAGTCATAGGAAACCCATCAAATGGTCATATGAGAATCAAACCCTGAAGCAGACGCCAGACCTAAACTACCGCTCACTTGCTGCAGGTCGCATTCTTGAAGTACACATTCTGAGCAGCAGTTTTGAAGGACGCTTTGCATGCCAAACCCACACCAACAATCAGATGATCTCTGCCTGGATTCACTTTCTCTCACAAGGTCAGTGTCTGTGTATACAGGTGTGTAGAACATAGTCAATTGATAAAAATTGAAGGAATAAATGAAAGAAATCACTTTCTGCACCCTTATGGCTCAGTAATAGGCACGAGAAGGTCTCCAACCTTTTTCTTTCCAGTTAACACACCTCATTCATCTCACTCATACTTTTCTTTTGTATTTTTTTCCCACATCATATTTTAACATTACGCTTTTCTGCCATTCCTCGCATTCAAAACTTATTCAAAAGTTTGAACCTAAACCGTATGTGGAGAGTAGTTAGAGAGTTGAAAACTAGGGCTGAATAGAATTATCGAAGCCTTACATACATTTAAAGTGCTGCATAACTGTATAGCATTCACCTAGTGATATTTTCACACTTCGCAGCTGATTAGTATCATGATCTAATATCAGTTTAATCAACAAACACATTATGCAAATCTGTTTGATTTGGTATTCTAATCTTATATTTTCACTTCTAGTTATAAAGTATACGTAAAAAAGTTTTTACACTACCAAAAAGGCTGCAGTCTGTCATGGAGAACTCATGATTGACATACACAACATGGCCAAAAGTTTGTGGACACCTGACCAAGATATTCATATGTGCTTTTTGAATATCTCTTTATAGATTTGCTGTTATAGTAACCCCTACTCTTCTGGGAAGGAGTATCCACTAGATCTTAGAGCATGCTTTTGGGGGATTTGTTCATTCAGCTACAAGTGCATTGGTGAGGTCAGGCATTAACATTGGGTGAGGACATCTTGGCACAGTCGGTGTTCCAGTTCATCCCAAAGGTGTTTAGTGGGGTTGAGATCAGGGCTCTGTGCAGGTGACTCGAGTTCTTCCACACTAAACTTGGCAAACCATGTATCCATGGAGCTCTTTGTGCACCACGGTGTTGTCATGCTGGAACAAGTTTGGGCATATTAGTTCCAGTGAAGGGAAATTGTAAGGCTACAAGAGTGTGCTTGCAACAGTTTGGGAAAGAACCACATTTGAGTGTAATGGTCAGGTGTCCATAACTATTGGACATATTGTGTAAACTGTGCTGTATTTCATTTACTGGCAGTTTTTTCCTTTGTTCATATCAAACAGCCTTGGAAATTGATTTTTTAATGCAACATGCTAATGGGCAGGTGTAAGTTTTAAGTAAGTTTTGCAATGGACAGTGTCACACTATAGCACTCCTCTTCAGTATTTCCACTACCACTGGATAGATTTTTTTTATTGTTATGGTAAAAAATAAGTATATTGGACTTGAATGACAATATATTGGAATATATGAATGTAACATTCAATGAAACATAACAAAAGAGCAGTGTAATGGGAAAAATTGTGATGTTTGATATTGTACAAAACTGAAAACAAATCTAAAAGTACTTAGTGAGCATGTTTATGTAGATATGTACAATATCTTCAGTTGGGTAAAAAACAAAAAAAATTCAAGTTAGCATTTCATGGACTTACCACTTGTAGCATTATAGAACCTATTATGCAAGTTTCCTGTACTCAGTAGTTTAATACCTTTCTGGAGAAAAGTTTTGATACAAATCTCATCCATCTGATGTGCCAAAGAGAAGGTGGTGCTGTTATCATAACCCCGTCTACTGTGCTAAGGTGGATCCTCTACTAGTCAGAAGTGGTAATGTAGTAAAAAATGTGAACCGCCATTATGAAACAAAACATAAATCCACATATTAACATCCATAAATTATTCATTAATGGTTAATCATTAAAAAGCATGTTAGTTGCTTATCCAGATCTCCAGAGCAAGGAATTCTATGTAACTGGACATTCCCCAATTTTTATTGAATACCCCTGTAGAATTTTGTGTTCTTGTATACATTTATCTAGGATTCAAAACACATTTATAAAATTTCATGCAGTCATTGTGTGAACCTTGATTCAGATTTGACCACAGACCAAATCCTATTATAATAATAAACTGGTGTAAGCTGCTGCAGTGTATTTCTTGTTTGTCTGCAGAATTTGAGTGGCATTTGGCTGACTGGAGTGTGTGCACTGCTAGTTGCGGAAATAAAGGATCTCAGAGCAGGAAGGTTCACTGCATAAGTGGCAGCGGGCATGAGATGCCCCCATCATCCTGCCAACATCTTCCTAAACCTTTCTCCCTTACACGGCCGTGTAACCTCCACGACTGTCCTCCCAGGTACAGTGCACACTCCAGAATGTTAAAACAGAGTCGTTATATAAAATAGAGCCTTTATATACGGTCAAATCTAGAAGTCTGGCTTTATTTAATGAATTACCAAAAAATAATATATTTTATATTTCTGAAACGTTACAAAATTGGTTACTTCTTACTTATTGGCTAAAAACAGTGGAAATGGTAACATATACCAATAGATTTGCTCTCTCTCAAATCATTTCTACACTTACACTGTACACTCAGTTCTTGACTATTTAGTACCATTAAGCATCATTAACTCACACGAAAACCTATTTATATATCCAAAATGTCCACGCTCTACATTTTGCTCTTAATTTATGCCTGTAGTTTTTCTTGCACATTTTGGAAATTTTAAACAGCTGCGGCCCCTGATGGTCCAACATTCCACACTTTTTTTTTGCCATTTCAGCACACTGTCTGACTATTAATAGTACTTGAACATAAAAATATAATATATCAAAATATAAATGTTAAATATCAACTTAGTTAAACAAGCGACATTTGTGTGTAGCTCCAGGGTTCATGGTTCGATCCTGAGCTCGGGTTACTGACTGTGCATTCATACATTCGTTCTCTCAGTGCTGGCGTGGGTTTTCCTCCGGTCGCTCCGGTTTCCTCAGACCTCAAAAAACATGCCGGTATTTGGATAGGATGCTCTGAATTGGCTTTAGGTGTTAATTGTGATGCCCACATCATGTCTAGCATTCCCAGGACAGACTCCAGATCAGCCAGGACCCTGACCAGGATAAAGGACTAAAGGTGACTAAATGAATGAACTTAGTAAAATCAAGTTAGCATTTTAGAAACAAGCAAATTAAAAACACTTCAGTAACGGACTCCATTTTTCAGACCCTATTATATGGACTGATTAAAACTGAACATTCATATCTAATTTGGTTAATTTTGTCATTTGTTACATGTAAATAAAATTTGTGTTTGCTCAGTATCAAGTATCCAAGTTCCAGATTGATGTGTAGTCCCGATCACAACAAACTCAGCCATATTCATGCTAAAACATAGTGGCATTCACTTTCTGTCTGTAATAAATCCTCAGGAGATGATGGATGACTTTATAGATCTCAGACAGTGGACTTAAATTTGAACAACAGCTGGATCAGACCAAACAGACCAAACCTGAGAGCTGCAGCTCATACACTGCTGACCAACCTGTTAAAAAAACTCATGTGTCATCCTTGTTTTAACCTCAGCCTTTCCAGGGGGTTGGACAAACACTTCAGAGGCTCATCAATCACATAAAATGAGTCCACGAGTTGTCTCGAGTGAATTGAAAGAAGACTTTATCCAAAAATAAAATGCACACAATTTTCCTCTCACTTCAAATGTAGTCAATCAGTCACAAGGCTAATGTATCTCTCAAGTAAAGAAGTGTCTTTATTCCTAGTAATTCTTATGCATAGTGACACTTAACCCTTTACTGCATGTTGTTTCCATATGCCAACAATTAATCTATTTCCAATTCTTATGACTGGCAATAATACAACACTACTATTTTCCTATGCAACTGGAAAACAGGGGCTTTAATGTTGACATAACAAAATTGCTGTTTGCACTTCCTTTTCTGCAATTGCATGGCCTGGTGAAGGTTATCATCAGAGGGCTTTCAAAATTGTATTAATTTTTCAATATTTAGGCAAAACTACTTAAAAGAAAACATTGAAACATTATCTGAGATAAGTAAACATTTACTTTTTTGTCAATTAAACAAGTTATATATTTTGAGAATTCTGTTAAATGGTAAAATGTAATTGTTGCTGTATGGTAACAACATGTGATAATGGAACTGGAGTATTCATGGGCATTCATGAACTGAAACAGGCCTACACAGCAAAAAAGACACTAGGCTTCTCTAATCGTGTGTGTGTGTCTGTGTATATATATATATATATATATATATATATATATATATATATATATATATATATATATATATATATACACACACACACACATATTACTTCCACATTTAAAGTAAGAAATATGATTGGAATTTCAGATGTTTTGCAATTGCACCTTATTTTCAAAATTTTAAAAGACGTTTTCAAGAGAAAGAATTAAGAATTCAAGAGAAAGAATTAAAAAGACACTTCACCCAAAACTTGTTTGGATCTTTGTATGTATTTTGAGTAAATCCATCCACGTACTTTTTACAACTGTAAAATTCCTTTCTAGAATATGTCACTTTTACATGCTTACTAGGTGGTAAAAAAAAGTCTGGAAAATGCAGTAAGTTGGCATTGTAATCGTATACATCTTGTGTTATTTTTTTTTTTATATATATGATGTATATGATACTTTTCACCATTGCACAGTTCAGCTTCAAGATGGTTGCTATCCTATAAGTAATAATAAGTAATAGATGTGATGTTATTTTGTCTATTTTTATAGGTAACAGTGTCACATATTGCATAATTTTAAAGTGGTAACAATAAGTATATCTTACCTGCATTGTCTTCAGTACCTCATGGAAAGCAAGAAGCAAATGTTGAAACAGTCACACTAGGTATGACTGTTCAACTGCATTTTGGCTATGGAGGAAATTGTGTAAATTTTACTGTTAGTCAAACCACTGCATCATTTTCATTTTTGGAGATTCTACCAGTGGCGGCTGGTGCGAAAAATTTTGAGGAGGGCACAAACAAACTGAAAATAACACCGTTAGTAATGCGGGACTGAGTGTAATTGTTAAATAGCCATTTAACAGGTGATACAACAATTTATCTCCACTGCTTAGCTGAATCATTGAATTTGAGTTTATTGTGGGTTTATTATCAGGAATAAGATAATCAAGGTAATCACTCAAAAAACTGTAATCACTCAAAAAAAAAAACCCCACTGTAATGTTGCCTAAACAATGGCCAGTAGCATTACTTGAAAATAAATTTTGCCCTTGTACTCTAATGCCAATCCCAAAAAGGCTTCCCTAGTTAGTTTGTCATAACAAGTGCGGGAGAAACCCCGGTGTAAGCTCGTCTGCGATTACTTTACTGCTGCTGGATTTGTAAGTTGGGTCGATCTGGTCCAAGCTCCTTAATTCTTTTTTTTCTTCATTTGAATGCCTTGTGAAATGTTGTTTTTTTTTTTTTGTTTTTTTTTTTTGTAAAGGTAAAACCAAATTTTCTTTCATCTAGAAGAAATTTTGCACCTACTTCTATGTTAACAGTCTCTTGCAGTACCGGTTAACTGGCAGGCTGCTGAGCAAAAGTGGGAGTGTCTATGGTACAATGAGCTGCGCCCCGAGGACCATCTGAAGCAAGCCAATTAGAGAGCAGCCTCAAGTCACCTGCTTTTCAGAAGTTTAAGGACCTACATATGCACTCATTTAGCTGGTGCCCTGCACACAGATATGAATGAAATACAATTTAGATTTTAAAATTATAATTATATAATTATTTTGCAATATATATTCAACTTATTTTTAACATAATTAAGTAGCCTTCTTCGCTAGATAACTTGAAGGGGGCAGCTCCCCAGCGCCCCCTATTGACCAGCCACCACCAGATTCTACTACCAATATTGAAGATGTTGGATAATTAGAGTAATATAATGGTGACGTGTTGACACTAGAGACACTAGAGACTATAAATCTTAAATAAATATTTCCTTTCAGAAAGTTTCACCAGAACAATTATGAAACATTTAAGTTAAATAAGAACACTTTTTAAAATATGTTCATGATAGCCTTGTATATTATGTGGAGCTTCAACCAACAGTGTCCCTGTGTATTAAACATTACCATAGAAACAAAAGAAGCTGCACTAGAAAATGAGAAAACTCATCAACAACTTCTAACCAATTAGATTCAAGAATTCAGCAGCACTGTGGTTTAAATAATTTTTTCACTCCTTCATTCACTTTCAGTAAGCACTTTATAATGGGCAGGGTTGTGGTGGATCCAGAGCCTATCCGAAGAACACTGCACATGAAATGGGAATACACCCTGAATGGAATATTAGTCCATCGAAGGGCACCATGCATGCACACATTCATACGCTCATTCACACCATTTATCTTGGACAATCCACCTACTGGCATGTTTTTGGGAGGTGGGAGTAAACCAGAGGAAACTGAGGAAAACCACACAGACACAGGAGAACATGTGATCTCATACACAATATTTTGATTATTCTTCTCCACCACACCAGACTAAACTCATAAGATCATTATTAATAAACCAAATGTATTTTGCGCAGAAAAAATACAAATGTGCTCTACTGGGGAACTAATTGACCAGAACCACTGTGTCATATGCCTTATGCTAGTCTCTAAATCTAAATGAGATCATCTGTAATTGATCTGGAATAAACACACACCTCAACTGGATATGTACTAAGAGTGTGTATTGTGTATACCTATCAGCTGGGGGTCCACCGTGTGGTCCAAATGCTCCACGTCATGTGGTCGCAGTTTCCGGCAGAGGAGGGTGTCATGCCAGCGTCTGGAGGCCAGCGGGAGCATTCGAGTTTTGGCTGATGCAGCGTGTGAAGGAATGTCACGCCCTGAACACAGAGAGCCGTGTGTTTCAGGAGCTTGTGCTGAGTGGATCAGCGGACCCTGGGGACAGGTAGCTCTAATATTACTGACCCACATCAAAGGTCTACTATGTGCTCTTAGAGAAAAAAGGTTTCTCAAGGGTTCTATGGTTCTTGCTATGTAAATGGATTCTACTTGGAAAATTTTGTGAATGGGGAACAATATGGTTTTAAAAAAATCCTTAATCAGAGAGGAAAAAGCCATGACGACTTCAAGGTCTATATTTAACTAGTGTAAGGTCCTAGGGTTTAATATCCAGATGTTTCTGATAGTTATTATCAGACAGGAGTGGTTAACACTATGGAACATGAGAGCAAGTGTCCCACTCAGTGTATTTTAGCCTATTACCCTTCCCTTCACTTTCCCATTATTCCATTATATACTTTCCTTTCCTTTCCCTTCCCTTACATCCCATTCCCATTCTTCCATTATATATGTTCCTTTCCCTTCCCTTACATCTCTTTCCCATTCCCATTCTTCCATTATATATGTTCCTTTCCCTTCCCTTACATCTCTTTCCCATTCCCATTCTTCCATTATATATGTTCCTTTCCCTTCCCTTACATCTCTTTCCCATTCCCATTCTTCCATGATATAGTTTCCTTTCCTTTCTTTCCCTTTCCCTTCCTTTGCCTTAGATCCTGTTCCCTTCCATTATATGCTTTCCTTTCTTTTCCTTTCCCTTCCTTTCCTTTCTATTCCCTTAGATCCTATTCCCATTCTTCCATTATGTACTTCCCTTCCCTTCCCTTCCCACAGTAATGTTGAGTCATCATTTTGGGAGGAAAAGCAAACTTTCTGATTATTTTTCTATGACAAATGTTCTCTTTATTAAGACATTATAAATGCCATAATTTAGTCTTCAGATGATAAAAACTGGCTTCGACTAATTTAATACATGTTCTCCAGACATACCAAGTTGCACATGTAATCGCTGTTCCCAAAGTGACTTTCAGGCTTATAAATAAATAAGTATTATAAGTAAATCCCTTAGCTTTTACAAAATTAATCTATTTTCATTGACACAACCCTTTAGTTTGCACTTTTATGTAGAAACAACTCAAATTGCTGTTCAAAAAGCTAAATGTACAAATGGACATGTTTTTCTACATGCTTAGCTTTATGAAATCAGGCCTTATGTGTATAACATTATGCATAATCCTCTATTGTGCAATGGTTTTGTATCCAGTGCTTGGGCCGCTGTCTCGGTCCAGCTGTAGCGACTCAGAGAAGAACAGTAATGTGCAAGAAACTGAACGGGTCAGACCCCAACATGGCCTGTGACCCCAGAGAAAGGTACATGTTAACTACACCTCTCATATTATCTCTCTCTCTCTCTCTCTCTCTCTCTCTCTCTCTCTCTCTCTCACCCACACATACACACACTCTGGCTAGTACATGTGTCCTTTGCTCAGAATCACATACACATTCTGACTTACACTCTCTGTTCTCAGACCGGCCTCGGTAAGGAACTGCACATCAGAAATGTGCGATGTTCACTGGAGGGTGTCACCATGGCGAATGTGCACTGTGACCTGTGGAAGTGGCTTCCAGTCACGCAGGGTCGAATGTGTACATCGCCATAACAACAAGACCCTCCCTGACCTCTACTGCGCCTGGCAGCGTCGTCCTGTCACCTGGCAACACTGCAACATCACTTCCTGTGGCAGTATGTTGATGTTTTTTTTCATCTCTATATCAGTGGATCTTAAATGTCTTGCTGTCCTGGACCCCTCCTTTGAAGTGATTATGTTTTGTCTCACACTGGCTCTTCACGTTACCACTTTTGACCAGAGCCGTGGACTCTGAACAGATGAGACACCATCTGGTTTGAATTTGATGCAGGAAGAATAAACATGTAGTTCTCTTTCTAGTCATCTTTAAACATTCTGTTTTCATTGTCAACTTTTATTTAAACAAGCAATGTTGTCAGTTCTCTCATCAGAACAGATAGGGTAATTAAAATGTAAAAAAATCTATGAAAGTCTGCAAAAACTCTTCTCTTCTAAGCCTAATTTCTATTTCTGTAGCTAGTCTTTAGCTAAACAATTTACATAAATGCATGTGATTGGCTGCAGCAGAGGATCTGCAGCAGGAGCCAAGATGGATCATGTTTAGAGTCTCTGAACAGTGGCCAGTTTTTTCCTTCATTTATCAGCTCTGCTACAGAATTTATTCAGGTGCTCAGGTCAGCCCACTGAAATACTTTGCTGGGTCCATATCTGTACCTGGTCCTCCAGTTTAATATACAGGCACTCATTATTCTTCCATATTGTACCCTCAACATAAACCAAATGTAAAAAAACAAAAAAACAAAAACCCAATCACACCTTCAAGATTTTTTAAAGGCAGTTTGATGTAAAGGCTGTTATATAAAACAGTCTCCAGAGTTTAACTGTTTGAAACACAACCAATACTAACAGGCAGACTGGAGACTGTGAAACCAATCAGAACCTTTTGGATGGAAATGGGGTACAATCATCACTCAGCTGTAGTTAATTCATCAACTTTCATAAAGGTCATTATTTTAAAAAAGACTTCCAAACCACAACATCTGCTCACTAATAACAAGCTCAGTACAGTACAGGTCAATGCGCCATCCATGCTGGTGTATAAAGTACGAAAGAAAAGAAAAACACTTTTACCTCAGCTGCCTTCTAAATATGAGCAATTTCTTTATGCAGTTTAAGGTCCAGCTCTCTCTAACAACCCTGCTGACAGGGTCGTATAAACTCAGCCCAACAAGCATCTCTCATCCCGCGCTTTTGCCTTTTCATCACCTTTCTCCTGTTTCTCATGTAGCTGAGTGAAACGCCATTTGAACCCCGGAGTGAAGAATTGGGCATCGTAATCACACTTTGTTTTAAACCTGCAATACTGTTTTGCTGAGTTTCTTCTGAGTGCCTTTTATTGAACATATATGGTGTCCTTGTATGTAGTATATTTTATTAAGGTGTTGGGCCACCACCAGAATAGTTTCAATGCACCTTGGCATTGGTTCTACAACTGTACTGGAGAGATGAACATCCTTCTTCCAAAAGATATGATGGAGATAGAGAGCGTAATACAGTACCTCACTCCAGATTTTCCAGAGGTGTTCAATTAGGTTGAGATCTTGTGACATGAAGGACATAGTATATGATTTACATCCTGGAAGACGCCACTTCCATCACGATATAAATGTTTCATTATGGGATAAAAGTGATCCGAATAACTTCGTATTAATTTGCAGTGACCCTTCCTTCTAACACAGACATGTTCTTTTTCCTCAAAAGGTCCACTTGCCAGTTTTTTGAGCACTTGCATCGCTCTACCCTGCCACCACCACCACCCCAACAAAAACAAGCGTGTCAATATACATATATATATATATATATATATATATATATATATATATATATATATATATATATAAATAAATATAACATTCCAAGTTATCCCATTCGCCACAGATTTTACTGCCTTTTATTAACCACATGAAAAAAAGAGTCTTATAATACAGCAGACAACCCTGAAGAAGAAGACCTGGCACAGTAGAACAAGACAAACATGTTTTTAACCTCTGTCCTCATTATCATTAACATTAGCATTATTTGTACAGTGTACACATCTTTGTTTGAATTTTCAGCCTTGCGCATGTTAAAACAAAACTAGTGTGAAATGACGGAAAAGGATTTCAAAGAGTCTCAGTTAATCTTGGGGAGATCAAAACACTGAACAAATGACTGGCTCAGCTGCTGTTTTATGATGAAAAAAAAACAGCTGTTTTGGTGTATTTTGGAGTTTGTTTGAGCATACTTATATGTTAAAATGTGGAGCTCCTACGCAAAATGCATGCACGTATTGCATGCATACTCTATGTACATCTGGAGGATTAAAAGTGACATCCACTAGGTGGCATGTCAGAACCAAAACATTGAAAATTAGCTCCACTGCTACTAAATAGCTGCTGTGCCAAGGAGTTCTAATACATGTTACTCTGCCATCTATTGGTCAGTTATGATTCTGCAACATTGATGGATCCACTCCGTTCAACCTTATTTAAAAAAATAAAAAATCAGACCACCCAACATTTAAAAAAGAAGAAAATGAAACAAGAAAGTTTTATTCTCTGAAATGATATCTAGTTTTTCATCATATCGTAGGTGGACGTTATAGTTGCAGTTTAGTTTTCATATATTTGGAAACTCACATTTTTATTTTTATTTCAGTTAAGGAAAATGTTTTTTCACTGATAGTTTTAGTGATAGTTTTCCTTAACGATAATAACCTTGGTTTGACAGCAATATGAGAGGTTTTTAAAATTCAAACACTGACAGTAAACCCGGTTAGTGTTGGTACACAATAACTGTGTAAAATAATACATAAGGATGTGATTTGATGGACCACAGTAGTTTGTTTAGTCAGTTGTGGACACACGGTCACATGGTGCTATATTTCCCCCACTGCTTACATAGGTATTGCACCACATGGACATGTAGACATAATTTTGAGAACGTGGACAAGGGACTGTACGATACACACGGCAATCATCTTGCCTATGTGTATGCTTATTTAAAAGCAAGTACAATTCAACCTTAACCCTAACCTTCTAGCAAAATCCCTCCACAGCATAACACTGTTTTTTCCTTTAATTTGCCATATATATTATCATCATCTGCATTTCAGTCTCTTAACTGTGTGTATATATGTGTGTTTACTTTCTCCTCCATTTAGATGAGTGTAAGGACACAACACATTACTGCGCAGTGGTGAAACGCCTCAGCTTGTGTCCTATTGAACTGTATACACAGAGATGCTGCAAGTCCTGCTCAGAAGACTCGGGCACTATCTAGTGCTTGCCGATGGAACATCTCAAGCTTTTACAGCACATTGACTCCTGAACACTGCTCTTCTTTCCAATCCAAGCACATGTGGAACAAATCTGAAGTGGAAGAACTCCAGGGCTTTGCTGCATAAATGTGGAGAGTGCCGTTTTTGGGACATGGCCGAGTTTAAGTGGATGCTGTATAAAATTTGGTCTAAAGGGCCTTTATCTACGCTGAAATGAGTTCTGGATGTGCATTGGAAATTCGAGACCGACAGAGAAAAAACACGGCACTAATTCAGCTCTCTCCTGTCATCATTATATAAAGTTCATTATTGGCATCATGTGTGGAATAATTTATACAAATGTGTTTTGCTCTATATTTAATCATCAGGATGAGAAGCAGAGAATATTGGACCATTCACACGTGTGAAGGGAGGCTAAAATAGGTACCGCTGAAGTGTACATAGGGTACTTACAATAGATGAAAATCTGAAAGTATTTTAAGGGCAAAAGTTTATCTAAATATTGACTTCATCACACATATATAAGCAGTGAATAACATGCTTATAGTATGATGTTTGAGTATATAAGAACAGCAGCAGTTTGTGACATTTTTCCCATGTAATCGATTATCCACAGAGAACCGAAGTCCAAGAAGGTATGCATAGTAAAGGTATGTAGTTACAAACAAGGAATGAAGGATAAGAAGTGATCCATTTTCTCATATTAAACAAACAAAGTGTTTTATATCATCAAAACTAATCATCAACCCCTTTCTAAGAGTAGCTGCACAAAATAGCCAGCCTCTACTTATTACTTAATTGAACTTATTACTAAATTCTTAATTGAAACAGTTAAAAAGAAGATAGGTCTAATGCCGACATCAAAAATCTCGAAAATACTCAAAACAGACTTCTAGTATTCATAGGAGAGTCTGTTTCAGTTCATGAATAAACATAGTCTGAATTTAGATTTGCAATTTGAACATTGTTTGGCTTTGGATTTTGTAAATAAATCTTTTGCACATGGACCCTGGTTACACACAGGATCCACCACATTCCTTTCCCTGTAGCCCATCATCAAACATGTCTCATTTACTCACCCCAAACTGCTTCTTTAATCATTTTTAAAGATAAAGATTTGAAAGATATGTGTCATTACTGTCAGAACTCTCCAGCTGAAAACCGATGCATGGAAGTGCTGACAGCCTATCAGACGTCAACCATTAAGATTCGGAAGCTTGTGGCTAGTAAAGAGTACAAAATATCAACACACTGTGTCGAAACTGAGACAATGTCATATTGTCATATGCCTTATTTTTCCCACATGTACCATGATCACGACAATGGGGCCGTGTAACGTGTGAAAACTGACATTAGCTGCTGTTCATAGATATTCATGTCTTATTCTAAAAACACTATTTCTTGCTTATGTATGCGTTATGAAGACATTATGTATCATTAATGTACAAAGGAGTGAAATGTCTAAGTCATAAGACCACACTTGAGTCTCCAGTTGCTACTCCTTTTAAATGTACTTGTGTTTGTGTGTTTGTGTGTGTGTGTGTGTGTGTGTGTGTGCGTGTGTGCGCGTCTGTTCAACCAGTGTGCTGCATTGTAAATTCTTGTACATAATGTGTTTTTTTTAAGTGCAATATTGTACATTGAGTGTAGAGATTCTGGACTTATTTTCTTACTTGCTAGTGTAGTTTACATTGTAATCCATATTTAAGACTACAGAAAACCTTATCAATTATTCACATAGATAATCCATGAGTTGACTACCATGGCCTTCTGTATTTAAAAGCATGCGACTTAATTACAGTTTGAAATGTTTGAATAGATACACAAACCATGTGCTGACATAATTACAGATATACAACAATAGATGGCTACTGACGTGTAAAAACATTCATTGTGTTTGGGATGGTGAGAGTTTTGATTGGGGACTGTCTGGAATTCCTCATCACTTCTCTGTGTTATATAGTATAAAGGAAATAAATACACTTTTGAGAAAGAGTTTATTTTTCATTTTGATCATCGCTTGAGTACAATTTTGGCACATAAATATTTTTTTTCACATTTAGACTTTTAGTACATTCCATACAATGCCACAAGTGGGAGAGAAACATAAGCTGGAATTTATCAGAATATATTGTAAAGTATTGTTATATTTGTTGTGTGTGCAGCCTATATGTTGATGTACCATTTGTTGTAAGAATAGATTAGGCATGAATGAAATGTACACAATTTCTTTAGTTTTGCACTTAGCTAACAAGTAAAGGAAGCTCACAGCTAGTAGTTTAGCATTGTACAATGTGCATATCGAAATCATGATACACCTCCAACGACAGCATGTTGATCTGTTGTCATAAGGCGGAGACAGATGGATGTAAGTGCGAGCTGTTTATTAGCTATGCAACTCTGCAGACAAACCCATGGTCCAAAACAGATACTGCAGACGCCGAACTTCAGGCAAACCAGGAATCTCGACCAAAGAAAACACCCCACTGAATTGTACAGTGAAATAACAAAACCTCGCAGAAAAGTAAGTTCAACTAGACTTTAGATTTTGGGAAGAAAGTGCGAGTGGTGCTTGCCCATGCAAAATCCGACACTAATATGCAACTGAACATGAGCTATGTGTGTACATGTTTGTTGAAGCATAACTAATTTGACATATATTGGTAGTCGTAATGATTGTATTTAACTCCAGGTTTTAATATAATAGGCTTTATGGCAGTCCATTCATATGCACATCACTAAAACACCCATAATGCAATTCTTCTCATGGAGCTGAGTGTTTTAACATATCACACGTCTACAGTATGTTATGGTAGTTTTGTGATTCCACTAATTTTGGGGGTTAATGTGCATGTGACGTTCACTTGACATCACTAAAATACCCATAAAGCTATTCTCCTCAGTCAGCCAAGCGTTTTGGTATAGTATATGTCTACTGTATGTACCAATAGTTTTGTGGTTACAGTCAGTTTTGTTGTGATGTGCACATGACACCATGCGACCCATAATGCAATTTTGCACATTGGATGGAGGGTATTGCCATCCTCCATAATGCAATTCTCCTCACTGAGCCGATCATTTTGATGTATGACATGGCTAATAAGTAGGTTAGTAAGAGTGAGCTAATGTCTGGACTTGATTGGGTTTTGAATTTGTGCACAGAAGGCTGTTAAAAATTGTCTTTGTTTAACCTTTTGATCTTTTGTTAAAAAAAATTTCACAAAAATACTCTGCTCTCATGGATATCAAACAATTGCAAACAAAACACAGGTTTATCAAAAATATCTTTGTTATATATAGGTGTGGAACAATTACTGGGACCCTTTTAGTCAATACTTTGTGCTACCTCCCTTTACCAAGATAACAGGTCTGAGTCTTCTCCTATAATGCCTGATGAGGTTGGAGAATACATGCCAAGGGATCTGAGACCATTCCTCATACAGATACAGAATCTCTCCAGATCCTTCACATTTCGAGGTCCACACTGAACTCTCCTCTTCAGTTCACCTCACAGGTTTTCTATGGGTTTCAAGTCAGGGGACTGGGATGGCCATGGCAGGACTTTTTGTGGTCAGTAAACCATTTTTGTGTTGATTTTGATGTGTTTTGGATCATTGTCCTGTTGGAAGATCCAACCACAGCCCATTTTTTTCAGCCCACAGCTTTCTGGCAGAGGCAGTCAGGTTTTCATTTAACATCTGTTGATATTTGATATTTGAGTCCATGATAACATGTATCCTAACAAAATGTCCAGGTCCTCTGGCAGAAAAACAGCCCCAAAACATTAAAGAGCCATCACCATATTTAACCGTGAGCATGAGGTACTTTTCCATATGGCTACCTCTCTGTGTGCACCAAAACCACCTCTGGTGCTTATTGCCAAAAAGCTCTATTTTGGTTTCATCTGACCATAGAACCCGATCCCATCTGAAGTTGCAGTAGTGTCTGGCAAACTGAAGATGCTTGAGTTTGTTTTTGGATGAGTATAGATGATTTGTTCTTGAAACCCTTCCAAACAACTTGTGATGTAGGTGACTTCGGATTGTAGTTTTCGAGACCTTCTGACCCCAAGACACAACTAACTTCTGCAATTCTCCACTTCTGCAATTTGGCCACTTGAACCATCTTCCTTATAGTGTGTTGAGAGAATACAGACACACTTCCAATTCCAGGTTGATTCATAATATTTCCAGTTGACTGGAATGTTGTAATTATTGCCCTGATGGTGGAAATGGGCATTTTCAACGCTTGTGCTATTTTCTTATAACCACTTCCCATTTTGTGAAGCTCAACAACCTTTTGCCACACATCACAGCTATATTCCTTGGTCTTACCCATTGTTATGAATTACTAAGGGAATTTGGCCTGTGTGTTACCTCATATTTATACCCCTGTGAAACAGGAAGTCATGGTTGAACAATTTCCTGTGCCGAGTCACCCAGGTGAACTAAAAACAATGCCATGGGAAATATCATTGGGAATATACTTCAAATATTTTTTTGTCATGTGATTTCATAGGTGTGCCAATAATTGTTGCACACCTATATTTAACAAAGATTTGTTTTTTAAATAAATCTCTGTTTTGTTTGCAATTGTTTGATATACATGAGAGCAAAGTATTTTTGTGAATTTCTTTAACAAAATATCAAAAGGTTAAACAATAAAGACAATTTTTCACAGCCTTCTTTGCACTGTATTAGCTTCAATTACTTGAAAGATACATACTGTACATTAGCCTCATAGCTCGAGTGCAAAAGAAAAGAGGCTGAGACTTTGGAGACAAAACATATCCTGGCGGATCGATTCCATTTGCAGTGAGGGGTTAATATGTTTTATCTTAATCTTAGGCCACATCAAGTCCTTACCAGTGAAGGTTTCATAAACTGTAAAGAATTTTGCAATTGAAATCTGGAGCAATATAATATAAGAGGATGTAATTTTGTATAGTGTATTACTTGCATAAATCTAATTGCTATACAGTTTGAATTCTGTTAAAACTTTTAAACCTTTACACCTATTTTCATTTATCATGGCAACAATGCTACAGTAGTTTAAAGATGTTTCATGTCTTAATTCTTACCTTTTTAAATACAAGATACACTGGATTTATTTAGATTCAGTTGGATTTACTTAAAAAACAACAAGACTGATTAAGGCTTAAGTTATGAGAGATTAGATTAGATTTATTTATTTATTTATTTATTTATTTTCCCCCCTGTGATTTAGCTAGCTTTGCTCTTATGACATCACGGCCAAAGCATTAGGAGCCTGCACCTCACACCCTGCAGACATCTGCTCCTAGGAGCTCAGTTTATGGAAGAACCTGGATAGACAGATGGATAGTAAATGCAATAAATATAATCATAGATGTATCAGAGAAAATATGTAATCAAATCAAACAAGGGCTCAGCGGTATTGTTATACTACACATAAGGTTCTAATAAAATGATAATAACTAAGGAATATAACACTTAGGGCATGCTGTTACAGGAAAATAATCCAAGTCGGGGTGGTGTGATGCAGCCTGATGTGTTGATTATTTTTCTACAAAAGCATGGCCCAAAGTGTTATTCCTTGTATACCCCTGCCAATGATTACCATTTTATTTCTAGTTATATTTAATGTTATGGAACATTTGCAAGACAAGTTCGTTCCTGCTATCACTTATGCTATAGCAGCAGCTATAAACTCACCAGCCTTTCCTTTCTTCTCTTTGTTACAGTTAATAAGACTTAAAAAAAAAAAAAAAACCCAGTTGAGAACCCAGGATGTGCAAATTCGTCTACCCTGAACACTTTAGTAGGAAAATCTACAGACAATTGCATAGCTCTGACATTGGAGGCACCTTCAATATATATCAAACGTCTGCTTACAGAAAACTTTCACATGTAAACTACTATATGTTTGTCCACCATACTAGTACCTGTGAATGAATTCTTATATTTGAACGAGCACATTAACATAAACCATTCGCATTACAGTCTGCATTACTTGATGAAATAATTCATCAACACCTTCTGCCCAGTTGGATTTGAGAATTCAGCAGTGTTATGGTATAATATAAAATGCAATAATAATAATAATAATAATAATAATAATAATAATAATAATATTGACCAGACCTGTGACCTCTGTCATCAACCTTCTCAAAGACAAACCCCGGAATTGGCTCCAAGCTGGCTGGACATATGCTGATCTTTTTGGGTGTGAACTCAGTGCGGTACATGGTTTCTTCATCCAAAGGTGCTTCGCTCCTCAGTGGGGCATTGATTGGCTTGCAGCTGATATTGGGCTGCAGTTGGTGCTGGATGTAGTGGGCCTTAAAGGTGCTTATGTCCTCCATCTTCCCACTGCTTCTGTGGATTGCCGGGGGTTTGCAGATCATTTCTTGGCGCTGGGCTTTCCAGGCTTTAAAATGATCCTTCATGGTGGTTTCAGCTTGAAAAGGAACAGAGGAATGAGTTGGCCTAACCAGAGGCTTAGCGGAGATGAATGGCTGGATATGGTGTTTGATGAAGGTTGTGCCAGTTGTCGTGGTCAGATCCATTTCCTCTGTAGGACTTGTGTACTCGGACATTTTCTTCACCCGTTGTGGAGACGCATCCCACGTCTGGAAGCGATCTCGGAACTCAGTGCTGGTCTGGAAGGGTGCATCGTAGGACATTTTGATGTGTTCAGGCTTACAGCTCTTGGGCATTTTGGCCGGCAGGCCCTGGAAATCATGTCGGTGTGTTGTGAGGTCTTGGAAAGGCTGGTCACTGGGTTTGTACTCATGAGGAGCTTTGACAAAACACACATCCATTGGGTGAGGGATATAATGCAACTGATTACTGGTCACTCCATCGAAAGGAGCATCAGACAGCTTGGCTACATATGAAGGTTTGAAGCTCTCACGTGGAACAAGACCTCGTGGAATGAAATCATCCTGGAATGTTGTGGCGTTTCCAAACTTCTCAGCTGGAGGATGGTAAGACAGTTTGGGTTTACGGGACTTTCGCATGCTAATTTCCCACTGACGGAAATCTTCTGCAGAAGAAAAAAAAAGAATAGTTTTGCTGATTCTAAGTGGGGTAATCACAAAAATTGAGGCAAATGCTGGTATTTATAAGTGTTCTATAACCCATGTCATTTTTCTCAAGTAAAAACCTAGAATAATAACAAGTAAGCCCATTAACCTTATTCAGTCATTCATTATATATATATATATATATATATATATAATATATAATATTATATATAATATATATATATTATATATATAAACCATTTCCATGTAAATATGTAATAGGGGTTTAAGACAATGACACTATCTGCTTTTGTTTAATGTGTTTGGGTTTAATCTGAAGTCTGCATTTTCTTCTTCTTCTTTTTTTTTTTTTTTAAATTACATATGACCCTACCACTATGCCCTCAAAAACACTGGAAAACACTGGGGGAAAGACCCCACATATGTAGAACGGACAACACTGTCAGCATGGTCTATTACAGAGCTCTGACATTTACTAAGGATGCAGTAAATGTATTGTGCAATGCTGCGTGTTCATGTTGAACATTCCTGCAAGCTTTGTATCTGACTGCTTGCTTATGCCTGCATAAAACCTCCTGCTCTTGGGATTTTGCATCTTTTTGCCCTGTGAAACTTTTTGTATCTACATTTGTATCTGTTTAAAAGACATCATTTATTCAATATGAACAATGTATTGGGTTACATCCCTAATATTAGGTTACAATGTATTAGGTTACAATGTATTTGTTGGGTGACATCCCTAATATTAGGTTACATCCCTAATATGTAAATTAAGCATGTGTAATAAAAACAAACATATGTACAGTAAATAAAAGCTGGCCCAGAATTGAGCCTTGTGCAAAATGTTAAAAGATGCTTGGCTCCATATAAATGCATAGAGCAACATTTTCAACATCAGTTACATCATCAGTCTGCATCATTTAATTTATGTCTGTAAATCTGTATGTTACTCAAATTTTAGCACCCAAAACATGCACATGTGCATCTGTTTATTTTTTCAAGATGTATGAATTTTCCTTCATGCTACTTGACAGATGGTTTTCCCCCTCAATCCTCCATGTGTATGCCAGTGTACAACATAAATAAGAAAAAGAATAAACCTTCACTGGCATTTATGAGTACTCCGCATACCCCTGTATTACCTGTATAGGTTGGTACTGTGTCCAGCTTCCCATTAGCATGTTGTATCCTCTCCTTTGGGAGACGTGGTAAAACAGGCTGTAGCTCAAAAGGGACAAACTCCTGGCTGTACGTAGTGGCCAAGTCAATCTCACCTGGATTAGGTTGGTATTCAGCCCTTTGTTTTACAGGACGCTGGCTCACTTCATATGGAACAAAATCGGACCTGATGCATGTAGAAACCAAACAGGGCAGGAGCAGTAATGCAAACAAAGATTTTACAAGCAATTTTAAGGACCTACTTTAAGTCAGTGGTATGACCAATGTGCCATATACAGTGCTATGTTAGTGCTGTGCATATCGTATATGGTTAATCAATTTATATGCATTTATAAGAAAGTAGAAAGGTTTGTTTACCTAAAGGTGGTGGTTCCCTCCATCTGTTCGCGGTTATTCTTTACTTCCTGTTTAGGCTTAAGACTCTTGGGTGGCTGATAACTCTTGTATTCTGGGTATTTCTCAGTGTACTCACTCAATACACAACCTCCGTTTCCCTTCTTGTAGAGCGCTGTGGGCGGGTGTGCGCAACGGTGCCGTCTACAGACAGGTCAAGAAAGAAAAAACCCTGCTTTTTACTCACTATTTTTTTTGGATATACAGAAGTGATAATCATTGCTGCAATAGATTGCAATGCATTGGTTAAATCTCTCCAAATCTCACTAGCCGATGAGAGTAAATTTCAGTTAAGCCCCACCCACATGAGAGGTTTATACCAGAATGGCGAGCGTAAATTTACGGAGCGTAAACGAAAAGTTTGATAGCGTAAACAAAAACTCAGGCAGCTCATTCATTAACCGTGATTGTACGAAAAGAAAGCTTAGAAAACTATTAACAAAGAATATTGTTTATTTGAATATCATGTTTAAGATTTTTTTTGCCATTGCGTTCTCTCTTTTCAGTTTCCGAGTGTTTTAAGTCTTTCTCGTTGTATATTATTGTTTGTTTCTTGAAACGTTGCGTTCAATACTTTCGACACAAATTTCATTCCATACAGCGACGTGCTCTTTATCCCCATTTTCAATTAATTCATAGGTTTATGCAAAATGATACCCAGTGATGTCAGTGATATATAGATAACCTGACTGCCCCTTTGGAGCAGACACACACTAGTCTCATAAACCAGACTTTACAAACCCTGACATTACAAACTCAATATGCTATCTCATTTATATGACTACCGCGTTAAACACAACTCTTTATATAACCTTTAAAGACAGACTGGTGTTAGCTTTATTCAGTCTGCTTAATCCAAAAAATTGACTGTGTCACAATGCTTAAATTTATTTATTTATTTATTTTTAAAAAAAAAATCTTTAATTGAGCTCCTTGTTTCATGATTGGATTAACTGTCAGTGGTGTATGAAAACAGTAAAACGAATCGCTAATATAAATAACTTATAAGCTAACTAATCAATAAATTATCGGATAAAAGTAACAACATACTTTGAGAACACTCAACTGGAAATATTATTAGCTTATGTAGGGACAGAAATAGCAGCAGCTCTTACCCGCAGATGCAGATCTCACACAAACACAGCCGCTTCATGTTTGCAACACTGAAACAGGACAGACTTTAAATCGGCTTTATTTAATTCCCGTCTCAGGAGCCGCACTAATTCACTGCCAACCTCTCTAGACTGCGCTCGCGACGCACCACACACCACACACGTTTCTATGGCAGCGAGTCTCCATGACAACAAATACAGCCTCTTGACACTGCAAATATCGAACGCCCAACGTCAGGCCAACTTTATGCCAGTCGTCTTGACGACCAATCATCAAAGTGCCACTGGCATAAAGTTGGCCTGACGTTGGACGTTCGATATTCGCAGATATGCGGAAATTAAGGGACCGTCTCTAAAGTTACATACGACATTGTTATACACGCTTCTAACTTCAATAGCATTTGAAGGGAATGACTTACAGTCATATAACCAACTGTAAAATGTTAATCCAGGTGTCAGGTATGACGCACATCTTTTAGATTTTTGATATTTATTAAATTAAACTATTAAATCATATGTAAATTTGATATGAATTTCACTACAGAATGGGCCCATACACAAAATATACCATAATTTAAAGCTCAATAGCATTTGAATGGAATGATCTACAGTCATGAAGCCAACTGTAAAATGTTCGACTAAGTGTCAGGTATGATGTCAGTGTCAGCTCCCATAATCCTCCAGTCTAGACAAAATACCCGGATGTTTCTACGCCTTTTGATTAAAATGATGATTATTATTTTTTAATTATAGCGCGAAAATTAACCACAATGTCTTAACTTTGTTAAACACGGATTAATTCAAATACCGCACTTGCTCGTTAAACGAATCCGAATTGAGTATCGTTCAAATCCTATTGATCCTATTGGGAGATTTGCTTTAACGTCGCGGTGACGTAATAACGTCACTACGCTACTTCCGGGAAAGCGAAAACAACGTGAGTAGAGCTTGTCATGTGTTTTTGCTGCTTTACTGTCTCGTCTCGTCCAGTCCAGTCTTTGCAGCGTTAATTCGAGGTGCTTGTTTGTGTGTTCCACTTTCAGAGCCGCGCGTGTGTGTCTTGTTAACTGTAGCGGAAGGTAAATGCTTTAGAAAGTTTAGACATAACATTTAGCTGGGTTAGCTAGCTGATTAGCAACACGGCTAACTTGACAGGTTTTTAATATGAAAAGTTGCACATATGCAGTGTTTAGGAGATTAACACTTAAGCATGCAAGGCTCCTGTTAGCTACACTGCTAACTTCTGTATTCTGGGATGCTGGTTACTATAGCAACGCATGGTTGCCAGCTGCTGCTAAGTGGTAAAATCATTGGACGTACTTGAGTAGTTTTTTCTCGTTTTCTCACATTTCTTGCTTTCAGAATAAGTAAAGCTTTTTGGCACAGTGCTAGAAAGATGCATCAATCTTTTCCCTGATTCACGCAGTCAACAAAGGATTGAGTAAAACACAACCAAGCTGCATTCTCTAATGGGGTCAGGGCTAAAGGGAGAATACTGACTTAAGTAGGGATAGCATTTAAAAAAGAAATAATAAAGCATCCATCCACCTTCTTATACCGCTTATCCGTCAGGGTCACGGGGAACCTGGAGCCTATCCCAGGGAACCTCGGGCACAAGTCGGGGTACACCCTGGACAGGGGCTCAATCCATTGTAGGGCACAATCACATACACATTCAAATACTATGGACACTTTGTACATGCCAATTAGCCTACGATGCATGTCTTTGGATTGGGGGGACCGGAGTTCCCGGAGGAAACCCCCGCAGCACAGGGAGAAAATTCAAATGCAGCGCACACACAGGGCAGTGGCGGGAATCAAACCCCCAACACTGGCGGTGTGAGGCGACTGTGCTAACCCCTAAGCCACCGTGTGCCCTAATCCTAAACCATATATTTAGGAAATAAACTTGAGTCTTATTTAATAAGTAATAGTACCATCATACTAGCAACAGGTAACGTTACCTCATATTATGACATTTCCTATTGTTCTTATTATTCAGTGTTTAAGTTGTTCTTTTTTTTGTCCCCATGAAATCAAAATGGGTGTTTTAGAGCTTTATGTAAACCAGTGTATATGTTTTTAAAAAATGACTAAAATGTGTTTTGTAGATTTAATTTGATAGTTTATTATTTATGAGAAACTGTGAAAATCTTGTTCTGTACTTGTCCTGTAAGCGTCCAATCAAATGCTCTCTAGAACACATGTCCCGACCCAGTAATCAAACAAAAAAAAAAGTTACTTTTCCCAGAATCCTAACCATTGTTATAGACCCCTCTGACACTATTGGAACGGCAAGGCCAATTCATTTGTTTCTGGTAGATGCCATATTCATATTTTGATCTCAAACCCAAATGTCTTCAGTCTACAGCAAAACAAATTAATTGACCTTGCTGTTCCAATAGTTTTGGGGGCACTGTAATGGTTAAGATGTATCTCTAAGAAGAGTTGGACTAATCTACTTTGTCACATTCTGAACATTCATCTTTTTTCTTTTCTTTTTTTCCCCCTAGATTATCATTAAAATGGGCCACACAAGTTTAGAAAAAATCATTGCACTACAGAAGAAAACATCGAGCATTAGAAATATCTGTATTTTGGCCCACGTGGATCATGGTAAGTTACAATTCAGTTTGTTGTGAGGACTATTTTTGTACAGCTTTTAAAAGTGATCTTGTTTTGTCATTGATGGAGGTGGATATAGTTCATCGCTTAATATAGACCAAATCAATGGCTTACTATAGACCAAATTACACAACAAAGAACTTGCTTCTGGCTGGATAAGGAACTGGTCCAACTGTGTTATCCGAGTCATTTAACCAAAATATTAGAAAAACACAACATTTTTAGGGGTCTGAAAAAAATATTTACGTATGGTATGCTATATTTCTGAAAACTACAGACATTCCTGCACTGAAATATGCTTCCTTGGCTTGTAAATCAGAAGTAATCTGTTTACCCCCAAAATATTATGACGTTATGATATTTTGACAGACGCTGTCTGATCACAGTCCGAATTGATTAGGCTTATGTCCATTTTGCTGTCAAATAACTTGAGCAAATCTTGACTGTGTGAGGAAATCACACACAGCCAGCAAAGTTTTAGCAAAGTTTTAAACATCTTTAAGCAGGACTACTTTTAAGAATTTTAAAATCTAAAATAGTTTTGACTTCTTTAACACTTTTTTTTTGCCTATTGCATCATTCCATATGTATTATTTCATAATATAAATTACCTCATTATTATTCTAATATAGTAAAAAAAAGAAGCTCTTCTATGCACATGTTTCTTCATATTTGTTGACTCCTAGAATATGTGTACATTTGGCTTTATCCTAATCAGTGGTGCTACTTTTAGGGATAGAGATATTATGACATGCAGAAACAACAATCTGCGTGCATGCAAGTGGCCACATCAAACATGCACCAATCAGCCATAACATTAAAACCACCTACTTAATATTGTGTAGATCCCCCTTGTGCCAACAAAACAGCTCTGACCCGTCAAGGCACTGACTCCACAAGACCTCTGAAGGTGTGCTGTGGTATCTGGCACCAAGTCGTTAGCAGCAGATCCTTTGCTAAGATGCGAGGTGGGGACTCCATGGATCGGACTTGTTTATCCAGCACATCCCACAGATGCTCAATCACATTAAGATCTGGGGAATCTGGAGGCCAAGTCAACACCTTGAACTCTTTGTCATGTTCCTCAAACCATTCCTGAACTATTTTTTTGCAGTGTTGCAGGGCGCTTTATCCTGCTGAAAGAGGCCACTGCTATTAGAGAATACTGTTGCCATGAAGAGGTGTCTGCAATAATGTTTAGGTTGGTGGTAGGTGTCAAAGTAACATCAGCATGAATGCCAGGACCCAAGGTTTCCCAGCAGAACATTGCCCAGTGCATCACACTTCCTCCACCAGATTGCTTTCTTCATATAGTGCATTCTGGTGCTATCTCTCCTCCATATAAGCGACATACACAACCACCCAGCCGTCAACATATAAGACAAAATGTGATTCATCAGACCAGTCCACCTTCTTCCACTGCTCCATGGTCCAGGCGTAGGCGCTTTCGGCAGTGGACAGGGGTCAGCATGGGCAGTCTGACCAGTTTGTGGTTACTCAGCCCCATAAGCAGCAAACTGTGATGCACTGTGTGTTCTGACACCTTTCTATCATAGCCAGAATGAACTTTTTCAGCAATTTGTACTACAGTAGCTCTTTTGGTAGGTATTAACCACTGCATACCGGGAACACCGCACAAGACCTGCAGTTTTGGAGATGCTCTGACCCTGTCGTCTAGCCATCATAATTTGGCCCGTGTCAAAGGCGAGCAGAAACCCATTTTTCGTGCTTCCAACACGTCAACATTGAGAACTGACTGTTCACTTGCTACCTGATATATGCCACCCCTTTAAAGGTGCCATTGTAATGAGATAATCAATGTTATTCACTTCACCTGTCAGTGGTTTTAATGTTAGGGCTAATCGTTACACACCAGTTTACAGCTGATTCTATTGAAATTGAATGAGTATCATCAGTTCTTTTATGTTTAATTAATCTTGCATGTTAAACCTGGTTACTTTTAAGCCTTGTTTCATCATGTAGTCACCTTCATCAGCTCATCATTCCCACATATGAACTGTTTACAGGGAAAACGACACTGGCAGATTGCTTGGTTGCAAGCAATGGCATCATTTCCACTCGCTTGGCAGGGAAGGTGCGTATATTCTGTTCAACAAATGCCACCTTCTTTGCTCATTTTGTTTTGTTTCCTTTCGTGCCATAATACCATTTCATTGTATTTGTAGCTCAGGTACCTGGACAGCCGGGAGGACGAACAGATCCGAGGGATCACTATGAAGTCCAGTGCCATTTCATTACACTATACGGCAGGTATATTTGTGCATGTTTTGGGTTCACAGCCTCGAACCAGCACTACACAGTGTGGATCAGTATGAATGTGTTGTTTATTGTTGTCGTCTCATCGTTGTACGCACCATGTTTCCCAGGAGAACGTGAATTCCTCATTAATCTGATTGACTCTCCCGGACATGTGGACTTCTCCTCTGAGGTGTCTACAGCTGTAAGGCTGTGTGATGGAGCCATTGTCATCGTGGACGCAGTAGAAGGAGTGTGTCCTCAGGTATGAAGTCATCTTTGGTGGGTTATTGGAAATGAAGTCTTAAATACCTGGCGTTTTTCCATTTTTTTCACTGCCATATTTATACAGCTACAAGGTATAATAAATTTGTAACTTGCATTTGAAGAATAATTTTTTTACTAGCTTGGTTATTGACAGTAAGCATCAGCATTACAGTTCAAGTACGATTGATGACATATAGCAGAATCTAGTTTTGTACCAAATGTTTCAGGTTTCCCCCTTTACCTGGATGAATTATTTTCATTGATTTTAGGTAAAAAAAAATAAAACATAGGCTGCGTCTGAATATCCTTACTACCCTACTATACAGTAGGCGATAAGCAGTACACTAAAGGAGCAGCATGTCCGAATTCTCAGTATTCATACAACAGTTGGTGAGAAATACCAGGATGACCTGGACTGCTTCCACTGAGATTCTGCAGTCGGGAACCAGTGGACACTGTGCTATCCCATAATGCAACAGGACTGGGGCGGAAGAGCTGTCAGAATCAAAAATGGCGGAAGGCGACGTATCAGCTCTTTTTAAGTTGTAGGTCACATGACAAAGCAAACATGGCGGATATAGCATATCCGGATTGTATTCATACTACACGCTTATACTTATCAGTACGCACTGTACGAACAATAGCAATAGGTAGCCGAGCAATAGGTACTGAATCGAATGCAGTAGGTACTGACACGGTACGTGATTTCGGCATGCTGTTTTAGGAAAATAAATGTTGATTAATTTTCTATTACAGTACTTCCAGAAATGTTTTATTTCTGTTATACCATAGCCAACACTTAAAAAAAAAATAAAATAAAAAAATTAAAGAATATGAAAAACAAGTTACTCAGTACGTTTACGTGGACAACAATACTCCGGTATTAACCCGATTAAGACAATACTGTGATTAAGACACTGACATGTAAACAGAAATTTTTTTTATTACCTTAATCCGAATAATGTCATACTTGAAGTAACACAAATGGAATTAAGACATGTGGAGTATTCCTATTTTAGTCGCATTATCACAGTGCATTATAGACACGTACACACCTTAATCACACTATTAACGTCGTGTGGGAGTTTTCACCGCATTTTGTGACAGGACACGTACACACACGGCAGTGCGCAACCGTTTGATGGCAAACAAGAGAGCACGGCTGCATCCGAAACCGTGTACTTACCTACTATATAGTAGGTTAAATACACGCATTTCAGCTACTATATATCAGGTAAGTTCATGGTTTCGGACGTAGCTCACAGCTTCAAGCAGTCGTCTATTAGCACGTGTAGCATGACAAATAATTAACTGAACTTGAAAATTAAAAATGAAACCCCCAAAACTGTATATGGTACCATAATGAAGACCAACTGTATGTTGACGTGAAATTCTGGAGGGACGTTGGACGGCGTGGCGTGGGGACGTAATGACGTGTACCATTAATCCATCTAAGTTCTATAACATGTATAACCTGAACATGAAAGGAATATTCTACAATCAACTCATGTAAACACCTTAATCACAATATTGTCTTATTCAGAATAAGGTCAATAATTACATTACTGCTGTCCATGTAAATGGCAGTTCTCACTGTTATCACTTACATAATAGCTACTATAAACAGTTGTTCCCTCACAAGCTTCTCTTTTTCTTTCTTATTTTTTTTCCTCGGTCCTGAAGACTTTCCCGTGACAAACATCTTTACCTCTGACTGCCACAAAGCGCTGACACTTGTGACTCCTTCCTTAAATGCTAAATAAACTTTGAGCAACCTGTAGTTTGAATTCATCCAGAATTATTGTCATATATTTTTTAATCACATGGCCCAACACTGATTCACAGTGAACAGATGTAATGAGGTAAAGTAATTATTCTCTTACTGTGAATCAACTCCCACGCATTCCATATTAATGAAATAGAGTCAGATGTCTGTGGGTGAATGGGACAGTCTGCTTTGTGAGTTTTCTTAAGGTCAAATGTTAGCATTCACATTCCACAGAGTCTATCTAAGCATAACGATTAGACTTAATTCTGTTCATTTAATTATTAATTATTATTATTATTATTATTATTATTATTATTATTATTATTTTAAAGTAATTTTATTTCTGCTGTAGACGCAAGCGGTGTTGCGCCAGGCATGGCTGGAGAACATTCGACCTGTGCTTGTTATCAATAAGATCGACCGGCTAATCGTGGAGCTCAAGCTTAGTCCTCAAGAGTCCTACAAACACCTCCAGAAAATTCTTGAACAAGTAAGGCTATACAATATGGCGTATTATGTTGTGCTTACATTTCTGTCTGTTGCAGTCGTGTTGTACCATGTGGTGTAATAAGATCCTAATTGTGTGTGCGCATTCGATTGGGAATGCATGCCTCTGGATGCTGATTTAAATAAATAAGAAATATTTGAACTTCCCCATTCTATCATGCGTCTTAAAAAATTCTGAAATCATAATGCGTTTAGCAAATTTGAATATGGTTGGAGGGAACGTGACGTGATCTCTATAGTAAAAAACAATCAACAGGGATTGCGTTTTTAAGAATGAATTTACACTGAATTTGCAACAGAAATGTACAGGATGTAATTCCTCATTGCATTGTAGTTCACTTTAATTGGTGTGTTGCAGTAGTGATGCACACTGTTGAATTTTTTTGTTTGTTAAATAGACAGGTGCTTTTTATAGTTTGGGAAATAGTGTCATGTGATTGAGTGAAGTGTGTGTTATGCAGGTGAACGCTGTGACAGGGACTCTGTTCACAAGTACTGTGCTGGAGGAGCGGGCATTGAAGGAGGCACAGGTTCAGGAAGAGTGTCCTGAGGCCGATAGAGGAGAGCAGGTATATGACTGGAGCTCAGGCCTGGAGGAAACGGACGACTCACATCTATATTTCAGCCCTGACCAGGGCAACGTGGTGTTTGCCAGCGCAATCGACTCCTGGGGCTTCAGGTACAGCACACACAGACTGGCTTTAACTGTTATCATTAGGCCTTTTACTTCCATGTATGTGCAAACACGTGAGGGTGTCATCCTAGGTGTCAGCCATCATACGTGTACATCTTGTACTATCAGGGGCACAGTTTGGGATTTTCTCTCCACAAAAGACAAGCACATTGATAGTGCATTTTAAAAGAAACATCACCTTCTTCGTCTTCGTCTTCTTCTCCTCCTCCTCCTCCTCTCCCTCCTCGGATCGGTCGGCTCGGTCGGCTGTGGCTCAGGTGGTAGAGCTGGTGGTTGTCCACTAATCGTAGGGTTGGCGGTTCGATTCACTTCCCACATGCCTCCACATGCCACAGTGTCCTTGGGCAAGACTGCCCCAAGTTGGAGAACCCCAAGTTGCTCCCGATGGCATGGTAGCTCTGCTGCCATTGGTGTGTGTGTGTGTGTGTGTGTATGTGTGAGAATGGGTGAATGAGACGCACTGTAAAGCGCTGAGGTTGAAAGCTGCTATTTACAGTGCATCCGGAACGTATTCACAGCGGTTCACTTTTCCCACATTTTGTTATGTTACAGTCTTATTCCAAAATGGATTAAATTCATTATTTTCCTCAAAATTCTACAAACAATACCCCATAATGACAGAAGTTTGTTGAAATCTTTGCAAATTTATTAAAAATAAAAAACAAAAAAAGCACATGTACATTAGAATTCACAGCCTTTGCTCAATACTTTGTTGAAGCACCTTTGGCACCAATTACAGCCTCAAGTCTTTTTGAGTATGATGCTACAAGCATGGCACACATATTTTTGGGCAGTTTCTCCCATTCATCTTTGCAGGACCTCTCGCACTCCATCAGGATGGATGGGGAGCGTCGGTGCACAGCCTTTTTCAGATCTCTCCAGAGATGTTCAATCGGGTTCAAGTCTGGGTTCTGGCTGGTCCATTCAAGGACATTCACAGAGTTGTCCTGTAGCGACTCCTTTGTTATCTTGGCTCTGTGCTTAGGGTCGTTGTCCTGTTGGAAGATGAACCTTCGCCCCAGTCTGAGGTCCCGAGCGCTCTGGAGCAGGTTTTCATCAAGGATGTCTCTGTACATTGCTGCATTCATCTTTCCCTCGATCCTGACTAGTCTCCCAGTTCCTGCTGCTGAAAAACATGTCCACAGCATGATGCTGCCACCACCATGCTTCACTGTAGGGATGGTATTGGCCAGGTGATGAGTGGTGCCTGGTTTCCTCCAGACATGACGCTTGCCATTCAGGCCAAAGAGTTCAATCTTTGTTTCATCTTGGTCTGAGAGTCCTTCAGGTGCCTTTTGGCAAAGTCCAAGCGGACTGTGGCTTCCGTCTGGCCACTCAACCATACAGGCCTGATTGGTGGAGTGCGCAGAGATGGTTGTTCTTCTGGAAGGTTCTCCTCTCTCCACAGAGACTGGAGCTCTGTTAGAATGACCATCAGGTTTTTGGTCACCTCCCTGTCCAAGGCCCTTCTCACCCGATCGCTCAGTTTGGCTTGGCAGCCAGCTCTAGGAAGAGTCCTGCTGGTTCCAAACAACTTCCATTTATGAATGATTGAGGCCACTGTGCTCATTAGGATCTTCAATGTTGCAGAAATGTTTCTGTACCCTTACCCAGATCTGTGCCTCGATACAATCCTGTCTCGGAGGTCTACAGACAATTGCTTGGACTTCATTGCTTGGTTTGTGCTCTGACATGCATTGTTAACTGTGGGACCTTATATAGACAGGTGTGTGCCTTTCCAAATCATGTCCAGTCAACTGAATTTACCACAGGTGGACTCCAGTCAAGTTGTAGAAACATCTCAAGGATGATCAGTGGAAACAGGATGCACCTGAGCTCAATTTTGAGTGTCATGGCAAAGGCTGTGAATACTTATGTACATGTCCTTTTTTTGTTTTTTATTTTTAAGAAATTTGCGAAGATTTCAAACAAAGTTCATTCATGTTGTCATTATGGGGTATTGTTTGTAGAATTTAGAGGAAAATAATTAATTTAATCCATTTTGGAATAAGGCTGTAACATAACAAAATATGGAAAAAGTGAAGCGCTGTGAATACTTTCCGGATGCACCATTTACCATTCTTGAATCCCGTTGCCTGTAGTTATGGCTCTGCTTTCCTGTGATTGCTTATGCAACAGTTGTAGTACATCTGTGAATGTGCGGCTCACTGAGTCTGGGTGCTTTAAATAGTTACTGCATTATTATTATTATTATTATTATTATTATTATTATTATTATCATTATTATCATTATTATTGTTATTCAACATAATTTTCAGCTGCGGGCCCAGACACCAAAATTTCAGTTCGGACAAATAACCTAATGTGGTATTATTGCTAGCTAACAAACAAACATGAAACACATTAGCACTTAATGTGCTCCCTATAGCACTACATCAGACTGATCAGGTTTGCATTCGGAATATCCATGAGAGCAGAATATTTTTGTGAATTTTTTTTAACAAAAGATCAAAAGGTTAAACAATAAAGGCAGTTTTTCACAGCCTTCTTTGCTCATATTTACCAAAGGTACCAATATTAGTGGAGGGAACTGTAAATAAATACATGTCAAATTTAAATTTGTACATAGCAGCAAAAGTCTATATGAAGCAGGGTTTTCCTCTGGTTGATGGACAAATCACTGCTGACTGTCATACCTGTGACTGGCTGAGGCTCCTGTCTCATTGGCATTGATTCAGAATATTCTTTAAAGGCTATTGGAGAACAGAGACCTTGATAAACCTGGCTTGTCTACAGTTTGCATCCTTGCTGCAGTTCAGTAAATGTCCACTAGATAATGCTCTCGTCAAAGTTTTTGTCCTTCGCAGCACCCACCATTCTCTTGCCATCATGTTTTGTTCTAACACAGTAATTTTACCTCTCTAATGTGTATAATTACAAATAGCTCGATATTGCTGGCTAGCACTAAAAGCGTAATAATAATGTTTACAATCCGGGGGCTTCTGTCTTGTGTTTGTTTTTTTTTTTTTGTTTTTTTTTTGGAAAAAAAAGGTTTTTCTCTTGTTCAGCATCAGGTTTCATGGTTTTAGAGAGACTCTGTGAAAGCACTCAGGACTGAAGTGCCATAGTGGATGGATTGGTGTTTTAAAACTAACACCCTTGAGCAATAAAGACCCATGAATATATTTAAAAAGAGCCACTCTCATGTCTCAGTGCATCCATGTGTATGTGGTAATAAATTACACATTAAGCTGAGCAAAGCTTTAAGTAGTGAACAAATTGCTCTATTGAATGGCTGTAATAGGTCAGCTTTTACAAAAGAGTAGGAAGAATTGGCTATTAAAGGTTACATAAGCTTTAGGTAGGCCAATTAAATCATGTCTACACTATTTTTCAAATCAATCTTCTAACATTATGTGAATGGAGTACAGTGACACAATATGGACAAAAGCAGCATATTGCAATGATATTGCTCCAGAAAACAGCTTATACAAAAATTCTCAAATCTGATTGGCCAGAAGGTGTTAATTAATTTTCAGTAACAGCGTAACAGGTTCAGTAGTGCGAGCTGCAAGGCAAATCACAGCTGCATATTAATGCGCTTGTTCTAATACGTTTTCATATGCATAGTAACAACCTACACAGAGAATTATATGGCAGACACTCTGTATATACAGATAATTAAAGTGTGTAATCGTTGATATGGTGAGGCTTTCTGTGAGGAGATGTTTGTTTAACATTTTTAGAAGGAGTCTCCAGTGTCAGTGCTTTGTAACAGCTATAGGCAAATCTGTAATGTTGAGATTTAAGACATTTGACAGAGGATCCTCTCGGTCTTATTAACTTCATTCGAGAAAAAGGGAAGCTGGGGAGGGAATGAAGGTTTATAGTGACTATGATGTAAGTGATAACTAGAATTAACTTCTCTGACCTTCCACAACATTAAACACAACTGTAAATGGATAAAAAATATGATATGATGTTCATCATATTCAACAACAACAAAAAGTTTAATTGATAGTTTTGGCAAATTGTTGTGGTATAAGAGGCATAAAACTCTGAGATGTGGTGTTATAGGAAAATAATGAACCTTGGGATGGTAATGCATCACACTGGTCAGTTTTCCTATAATATCATGCCCTGTTATATTTTATTCCTTACCTGATGAACCAAAATTGATCATATATTTGGATTCACCTACACCGATAAGTTCACAGAGTGCAACAAATACAATTATGGATGATGGACTATATTACAAGCTTCTAAAGTATCATTATTGCAAAGCCAATGCTGGGCTAATGCTTAGTAAACAGTATATTGTGCAGCTCTATACAGTATATAGACAGTACAGGCAAGTCTCAGTCTGCCACGAACTGCTTTTATTTCAGACCTCAAAGCTAAAATATTTATCAAACAAGTCTCCCATCATTCCTCACCTAGAGGTTTAAATATCTGCAAAGTGTGCTCTTATTGACTGAAGGCAGGTTGGACGTGCAGGATTTCTCAAACAGCTGAAATCAAATAGTGGTTTTGGTTTTGGATAACTGTTACTTTAACAAAAATAACACACATGAAATGCTTTTCCAGCAGTCGGAAAGAGGTTTCGTCATGCTGAGCACCCCCTTGATTGCTTTTGTTCTAAATAAAAAGCTCTGAATTTTGGAATTGTGTATCAACTTCGCTCATATGATCCGTCTATCCTTCCATCCATCTTCTATACCGCTTATCCTTCAGGGTCACGGGGAAACCTGGAGCCTATCCCAGGGAGCATCGGGCACAGGGCGGGGTACACCCTGGACAGGGTGCCAATCCATCGCAAGGCACACTCACACGCTCATATGTTAATTTTAGTGAAAAATATATATATATAATAAAATAAATAAAAACTTGTGTTCAAATGTCTGAGTACAATGAGTGCGGTGTTCTTGTTGTTTTTGTTATGGTACATTCACACACACACACACAGCAATTTTATCGCTGCAAGTCGCCAGTAGGCGTTCCTACTACTGGTTGCCATAGTAACATGGGTGGCACAACTAGCATTCCACTTTTGACAGCAAACCAGTTTTCTTGCTGCTAAAATGAAAGATTTTGGAGAGAGAGTGATCTTATGTAAAATTCACCAGTGTAGATCTGCATCATATCCTACGAGATGAAGGAGAAGCAGTGTGTACTCTTTGCCATTGCGGCCATCTGTCTGCAGCAAAATTGCAAGCGGCAATTAGCTTAGCTTAGCCTATGGCCTTAGTGCATTTAAAACAAAATAATAATAACGAAACAAATTCTCTTTTTGCTGAAATTGAGCGAAATCCCGGTGTAGCTCCTGTCTCAGCAAGTGAGTGTGTCATTCATCAGAGTGTCATTCACTATATGTTTGATGGTGACCGGGAGGTGGACCGCAGCTCTTCGGCCGTGTGTTTCCTGGGTGAAGTGTCCAGCTTGGGGCTGCTTGGTCCCGTGCTCTGAAGCTGCGACAAGCCGGACACGTCACCCAAGATAGGAGCTACACTGAGATTTTGCTCAATTGCAAAAAAAGTGAGTTTGTCAGTATTATTTCTTTTCATTATTATATATATTTTTTGTGTTAAACAGGCTAAGTTCTTAAGCTAAGCTAATTGGCTAATGCCGCAATGGCGCTGCTTCTGCTAGTGAGCACGGATGGCTATGTGCGCTCTACTGTCTTCACTCCCGTTGGTAGTCGCTGCACCAAGCGCCACCATAAAGTTAAACTTTTCTCAACAAGTTGAGAAATATCCAAAGATTTATATATATATATATATATATATATATATATATATATATATATATATATATATATATATATATAATATGATATGATAAACCTGTGTTGTGTTTGCAGTTGTTTGATATCCAAACAATAAAGACAGTCTTTCACAGCCTTATTTGCTCATATTTACCAAGGGTGCCAATATTAGTGGAGGCACTGTATGTGGTTCTTCCCCAAACTGTTGACACAAAGTTGCAAGTACACATTTCTCTAGAATGTCTTTGAATGCTGTTTTCCCTTGTATGCTGTTTTCCCTAAGAGGCCCAAACATGTTCCAGCATGATAATGTCCCTGTACACAAAGCATGCTCTGTGAAGACAGGGTTTGCCAAGGCTGGAGTGGAAGAACTCGAGTGGCATCCACAGAGCCCTGACCGCAGCCCCACTGAACACCTTTGGGATGAACTGGAACACTGACTGCACCCCAGACCTCTTCAACCGACATCGGTGGCTGATCTCACTAATGCTCTTGTGGCTGAATGAACACAAATCCCCACAGCCACTCTCCAAAATCGAATGGAAAGCCTTTGCAGGAGAGTGGAGATTATTATAACAGCAAAGATGAACTACATGTGGAATGTGATGGGCAAAAAGCAGATATACGTGTTATAGTCAGGTGTCCACAAACCTCTGGCTGTATAGGATGCCAGAGCCATATCTCCCTGCAGTTCTCGCCTGGTTTCCCACTGAAGCTAAGGCCCGGTCAGTACCTGGCTGGGAGACCTCCTGCGGGAAAACTAAGGTTGTTGCTGGAAGTGGTATTAGTGAGGCTAGCAGGGGGTGCTCACCCTGTGGTCTTTGTGGGTCCTATTGCCCCAGTATAGTGACAGGGACACTATACTGTTTTGGATGAGACGTTAAACCAAGGTCCTGACTCTTTGTGGTCATTAAAAATTCCAGGACACTTATCATAAGAGTAGGGGTATAAACCCCTTGTCCTGGCGAAATTCCCCCATTGGCCCTTCTCTATCATGCCCCCCTAATAATTCCTATCTCTGAATTGGCTACATCACTCTCCTCTCCACTAATAGCTGGTGTGTGGTTGGTGTTCAGGCACACTGTGGCTGCCGTTGCATCATCCATGTGGATGATTTACATTTATTCATTTAGCAGACGCTTTTATGCAAAGTGACTTACAAATTAGAAAATACAAGCAAAGCGATATCAAGCAGAGAACAATACAAGTAGTGCTACCATACAAGATCCATTAATTGAGTTCCAGAAGGAGCAAAGTTCGCAGAGTAGAGGTGTAAGTGCCAGAGTAGGATTTTTTATTTTTATGTATTTATTTTTTTGTATTTTTTAAAAATATTTTTCTTTTTTATGGGCTGGTTAGGTGTTCACGGAAGAGGTGGGCCGTTAGCTGTTTTTTGAAGATAGTGAGAGATGTGGTGGTTGAGGACCCCCCCCCCCCCCATACTATGTCAAGCGCTTTGAGTGACTAGAAAACTGCTATATAAATGTAACTAACTAATTAATAGCATGCATACTGTACTGTACATATTCACATTCTTACTCATATTCGTATTTACTGTACCTATCTACCGATGAAAGTATATTTGCTGGTAAAGACCATTAGGGCTGAAACTAATATAGAAATATAGATGTCAAGTTCTATGACGTGTTTCAGATTTTAGACACATAAAAACCAACTTCACTCCACTTTCCAAGTGCAAAAGCTATTCTGTATGTCGCTTGCAGATGAAAGGCACTCAGTGGCACTTTACCTAGCAGACAGAGCTCACAGTTCAGTGGGCTAACACTGATCTGTCGCAGAAGACATGTGGCTATTGAATGTGTTTATTGAGTAGGGAATTTAATATGTACACTGCCATTTATTTTTGCTTGTACAGGTCACAGTGGTATGGGTTCTGTTTATTTTATTTTTGTTTTTTTTATTAAATATGAAATGAGCGTATGATTGATATGACTTTGTAAATGCACATCTTGTTATTCTAGAATACATCAGTTTGCACAGATCTACAGCCAGAAGATGGGGATTCGCTTCGAGGTTTTACAGAAGACCCTGTGGGGGGATTTCTACCTGAATGCCAAGGCCAAAAAGATCATGAAAGGAGCACAGGTACAGTAGACTTGTGTCAGTGCATGAGTGTTTGCTGTAGTGTTTTTGTACTTGATAATAGACTGAGACAGTGTTTTTCAGTAGTGTCTAGAGCACTGCCTTTTAACACAAGCACTTGCCTTTAAGCTAGAAATAAATAAATAAATCGTGGTCTAAAAACGGAAAATAATATGGAAATTAATATGGACTTGACCTCCCTTTGCTGCTATAACAGCCTCCACTGTTTTGGGAAGGCTTTCCACTCGATTTTGGAATGGGGCTATCTGTATTTCTTGTATAGTTTAGTAAATATAATATTGAAGTTATATTCTGTAATGACAATCAGGTTATTACAACTATGCATTATCACTGTATTTGAGCATAATGAGATTTTCACTCATTCACAGAGTCTGATCCCAGAGCGTGCACTGTTGGGATGAAATGTTGCCAAATTGCTGTTTAGATTATAGGGATACTCTGCACATATAGCATACTCTGCACTATAGCATGCATATTGTATTTTGGAGATTTTCTAGCTTGAAATCATGACCATCCCATGTAAAAACGCACTCCTCCAGTCGCGGTTCTTCTGGAGACTTTGACTGTCGCACTTGCTTCTTATTTTTGCAGCAAAACCCAGCAGCCTTCATTATGTTTTTTTTTTTTTGTCTGAAAAGTGTCTCTTACCACTTAATATACTGCTTTCTTTACTGACTTACAAACATTTTTCTCTAACATTAAATTTTGTGCTAGAAAACTAATGTTTGGGAATGTACTGACTTGATAATGTAGAAGTCATGAAGTAAAAAATCTTTAACAAAGTTTGTGCTAAAACAAATGGGTGTCTAAAACTTTGCAAAGTACTGTGTGTACGCAGCAAAAAAAGAAACATCCCCTAGCATTCAACTGCTTTTATTTCCAGCAAATTGCTTAGCATGTGTTAATATTTGTATTAACATAAAAACATTCAACAACTGAGACATAAGTTGAACAGGTTTCACAGGTGTTTGACGAACAGAAATGGAATAATGAGTCTCTGAACAAAGTGGGGGTCAATATTAAAAGTAACAGTCAGTTTCTGGTGGCTGACTGCTTTTGAGATGCGATCTCAAAGCAAGAACTGACAAATCTGGTGCAGTCCATGAGGATGAGATGCACTATAGTACTTAAAGCAGCTGGAGGACACCAGATACTGACTGTTACTTTTAATATTGACCCACCTGTTTTCAGGGATTCATTATTCCATTTCTGTTCCTCAACGTCTGTGAAACCTGTTCAGTTTATGTCTCAGTTGTTGAATGCTTTTATGTTAATACAGGTATTTACACTTGTTAAGAAATTTGCTGGAAATAAAAGCAGCTGAATGTGAGAGGTCGTTAAAGCAGTTGAATGTGAGAGGTCATGTGTATGTGTGTGTGTGGATTGGTGGGATAAGTGTGTTGTGACAGAAACAGTCGTCTGTTTAGTCATCCTGCTTTTCAAGTACCATTTAGTATGTCCACTCATCTCGCTGTCCAGAGTCAGTTATGCTAATGGACAGCACTTTTCCTCCTGAAACTGCACTATACGGCGTAGAGAGGACACACGTGTACACACACACATACACACATGCACACACTAGCAGTGGAGGTCTCATTAGCATCCAACTCAAGCCATAGGGCCAAATGAAGCAGAGATAATAGACCTGGACACAGATCACCACTTAGCTGAGCATCTGCGCTAACTCCAATAATGGCATTCATGGCATTTTTCTCCATAGTTCATTTTTTTTTCTCATTCTTGTCTGAGGGCCTTTAAATGGCCTTTAAATCTCAATTTTATTTTGAGATTGAATGGAAGAACGTTCTAAAAAATGCTTTTTTAAGCTTGTAATAGATTGATTGAAGAAGAGCTTAGGTAAATGTTATGACATACTTTTACTAAGTATGTTCCTTTATAGCACAGCACTATTGGTCAGAAGTTCTGCTAGTTCTGCAAGACAAGACACAAGTGTATATTAGTTTGCACATTGCAATACATTGTCTTTTCTGTAGTAACACCTTGCGCAGGGAGTCGTATGGAGGGCGCACCACATAAACCGATTCGATTCAATTCAACTTTATTGTCATTGTGCAGACTACTGTGCAAGTACATAGCCAGTGAAATGCAGGAAACATGTATGTTGATTTCCATGATCTGTAAGCCGTAATCATCAAGATTAAAACGGAAAAAGGCTTGATGTGTAATGAATCTAGAATATATGAAAGTTCCACTTTTTGAATTAAATTATGGCAAAAAAATACCAAACTTTTCCACGATATTAAAAATTTTTGAGATGCACCTGTATAATCATTGGTATGGTGAAAATTCTGTGTGATGTTTTAGTATTTTAGAAGGAATCTCCAGTGTCCGCTGCAACATGGGAAAGTCTTCCAGACTTTTGGGTTTGTGGTTTTCTGAGTAACATGACAAGTTGCATTTTTTTTTAAATGTTGTATTAATTTCGAATAAATGTAGGCGATAAGGAAATGACTGGTCTTAAGAGTGATCCTTATTACAAGTTTAAACTACTTTCTTAAATTCCTGCAATCCGGATAAGTGAGTGAGTCTTTAATTGATGATTTGTGAACACACACAGAACAGAATGATCTCCAAGACTAATCAGTCTGCTGTCATTTTCTCCCAGACCAATCGATCAGTCTGATCATTCTGCTCTGACGGCCACATGTCGTTTTCTCTGTCATTATGCTGATAGAGTGTATGACCTCTAGAGAGCACATTGATTCTAAGCGCTTTGGCAGCTGTTTTAAGTCATTTTGTCTCCAGACAGCAACTGACTCTGACCTTATTGAGCCTCGGAAAGCCAAATTTAAAGCTGAATTTGCATTATAAACTGCAGCAGTTGGAGGAGGGTTTACAGAGCAAATGCCTTGTTTATGAGCAAGGTCAGAGGTGGATGAGCAGGCTGGTTCGAGCTTACAGGAAGCTTACAGTGACTCAGTCACTCTTTACAACCGTGGTGAGCAGAAAAGCGTCTCAGAACACACAACACATGAGTTCCACAATGTGTTCCACTTTACAGAACAAGAATCTGATGCCATAGTGTTCACAGGCTCATCCAAACTGGACAGTTTGAAAAATTGCAGAATTACCAGGCCATATTTTTTTTCTGTTTTGAGGGAAAGGCAGTAAAATTATTTTACATGAAAATGGTGTTACAAATAGAAGCACTGACTGTTAGCAAGCTCTGACACCTATGACTCATTGCATTGGGGGTACAGTGGCTTAGGGGTTAGCAAGATCAACTCAGACCTCTCGGGTTGGGGGTTTGAATGCTCTATATGTGCTATATGAGTTTCCTCCGTGTACTCTGGTTTCCTCCCTCACTCCAAAGACATGCGTTGTAAGCTGATTGGTATATCCAAATTGTCCATAGTGTGTGAATGGGAGTTTGAGTGGGTGTGTGATTGTGCCCTGCAATGGGTTGGCAGCCCGTCCAGGGTGTCCCCTGCCTTGTCCCCTAAGTTCCCTGGGATAGGCTTCGGTCTCCCCGCAACCCTGTGTAGTATACGCAATAAGGAAAATGGACGGATGGATGGATGGATATTTAACTCATTCATTATTTATGACTGGATTATATTCTTGGATTATGTGGAACATCTGACAAACAATTATTGTGAGTTAACAGTTACTATAGAAATGATGCCATTAAAATAAGTGCATGTTAAATATAATGTAAAATATTATAAAAGTAAGGCTTACAGCTGGCACTGCTGTTATAGAAAATGTATCAACAGCTTCTCTCCTATCAGTTTAGTGAATTTAACAGCATTGTGGTAAACACTATTATGAATCCTAATCGCAGCAAATTTATTTCAATGCACAATTATGCTATTTAAGTTTGTAGAAACAGGTGTGTAACACCATTGGATACTAATTAACAAGCAGAGCCGTTCATCCAGTTTCTCAAATTTGGCCATTTTCTTAATTCTTAATCACTTGAAGGTCTTGTGGTCAGAAAATCAAGTAGGAACATTTAGTTTTGTTTGAAATGCAGCAGTATTAGCAGCACACATGGCTTACCATTTGAATGAAATTTGTAGTGTCACAATAATTAAGTTTTTTTTTTTTGGATGATCCTGCAGCATGTAAATGGATGTCTCTGATCTCTTTAATTGATGCATGCTTTAATACACATCAGCCGAGAAATGGATGAAATAGAGAGGTGGCTGATTCAGACTTATTGACAATTTGTCGGATGCCGCTGCTTGGCCTCAGGTGATGATCTGGTGATGTTTGTGCCTTTCTGTCTCTTTCCCTCCAGGCTAAAGGAAAAAAGCCGCTTTTTGTCCAGCTGGTCCTGGATAATATCTGGAGTTTATATGATGCCGTGGTCATCAGAAGGTAACGAGCCAAAACCCAGTATTTGATTAAATCTGCAAACCTCAAATGAGCTGTTTATGTATTTACTTTAAGCTCATCAACCTGCTGAAAATCTTCAGTTATGCAATTCTTTATCCTTGTTTTTGTTACATGCAATCCGAACCTTGTATGCACGTGATTAGAGACATGAGACTTTAGAGAGAGAGATAGCTTGTCCTACTACTTCAATTATTTAATTATTAATTATTTTTTTATTCATTTTTATTTATCTCTGTCTATCTTGAATTATATATATATATATATATATATATATATATATATATATATATATATATATATATATATATATATATATATATATATTAGTATACATTTTGTAGTAATTTTCACAATTTAAATGAACAAAAAAACAAATCAGCCACATGGAACAAGTAAGTACACCCCTACATTTATCACATCTTCAAAACCATAAAATTAGAATCAGGAGTTCAAGATTAGGTGCCAGTTATTGGAGCCTGCTTAGGGAGTGCAGGTGGACCCTGTCTTATTTATACCTCTCACATATCTAGTGTCTGGTGTTCCCTTTGTTATTGAGGTGTGTGGTGTCATCATGCCAAGATCTAAAGAGTTCTGTAAGGCCTTCAGAAAAAAAAGGTTGTGGTTGCCTATGAGTCTGGCAAGGGATTTAAAAAGATCTCAAAATTATTTTGAATACATCATTTCACTGTAAGGAAAATAATCTACAAGTGGCACAGATTTCAAATGACTGCCAATTTTTCTAGGACTGGCCGTCCCAGCAAATTCAGCCCAAGAGCAGACCGTCTGATGCAAAAAGAAGTCTCCAAGAACCCCAAAATTTCATAAAAGGATCTGTTAGTTAGTCCTGCAACTGTTGGTGTCAAAGTAAGTGCTTCTACAATCAGAAAGAGATTGGATAAATTTGACCTGCATGGGAGGCATGCCAGGAAAAAGGCTTTGTAAGACTACAGTTTGCCAAAGACCAGGACCTTTGGAATAATGTGCTCTGGACAGACAAATCAAATATAGAGTTGTTTTGCTGCAGTAACAGCAGACGTGTTTGCCACAGACCAAAGACAGCTTTTCAAGCACCTCATACCAACTGTGAAGCATAGTGGTGGAAATGTTATGGTTTGGGGTTGCTTCACTTCCTCAGGGACTGGACAGATTGCATTCATTGATTCAACTATGAATTCTGCATAATATCAAAGAGTGCTTGAAGATAATGTAAGATCATCTGTCCTAAGGTTGAAGTTGAACCAAAAGTTGACCTTTCAACAGGATAATGATGCTAAGCACACTAGCAAATCCACCAAGGAATGACTCAAAAAGAAGAAATGGAGGGTTATGGAATGGCCTAGTCAGTCCCATTGAAATGTTGTGTAGGGATTTGAAACAGGCAGTACATGCAAGAAAACCCTCAAACAGCTTGCAACTGAAAGAATATTGCATGGAAGAGCGGTCAAAAATTCCATCAAGCCTGGTGGACAATACTAGCTAAAGGGGGCAATACTAGCTATGCAATACTAGGCCAAGGGTTTACTTACCTTTTCCACAAACGAATATCACATCTGTTGATATTTCTGTTGAATAAATGATTGAAAAGCTAATTTTTCTTGTGGTTTTGTTCAAGTATATCAACTTTATTAATAGGGCCTGTTTCAAAGATGATCAAATGTTTGCTTCTACAAATATGTCAGAAAAGCCAACAATTTCCATGGGGTGTACTTATTTTTTCACATGTATATGTCTGTGCATCTGTAACATATATTATAGTGTCTACAGTTAGGACATCAGTAAGCCTAACATCAGTATGCCTAATGTTCTGCATTTATAAAAAATTATATTTATTATATTTATATTTATTGTATTTTTAAAAACTTTCTTCTTCTCCTTCCCCCTCATCTTATTATGTATATTTTTGTATTGCACTGCTGTAGAGTACCTGACCCTCACAACTTGCCCTGACATTTTGTGCATATGACAAATAAATTTGAAACTCTGGCTGTTAGGTTAATAATGAATTATTTGGTGGGGTGTAAATGTCACTGCATAGTTTGTGTTTTGACTGAATGTTAATTGCTGTTAATATTTGCCAATCCCGGCAGTAACCATTACTTCTGTAAATACTGTTTTACCATAGAGACAAAGAGAAGGTGGAGAAGATGGTGACCTCGTTGGGGTTAAAGGTCATGGCCCGTGACCTTCGTCACTCTGACCCAAAAGTGCTACTGAGTGCCATCTGCAGTCAGTGGTTGCCTCTGTCTCAAGCGGTACTCTGTATCCTTTTCCATAGCACCATCACAGCTAGCTGTCTTTATTGCATCATTAATAATCTTTTGAATGAAAGAAAGAACAGACAACGAAAGGGAGGAAAGAGAAAAGAAGGAAAGTGAAGGAAAGAAAGAAAGAAAGAAAGAAAGAAAGAGAAACCGATTTGGATTAAAAAAAAGCAAGAAAACAAAGGATGAAAGAATTTGGGGTTTGAAAGAAATTAAGAAAAAATAAAGTTAAAAAACAAACATTAAAAAAGGAAGAAAGAAATTTACAAATAAAGAATATTGAAAGAGGTTAAAAGGAAGAAAGAAAATTACAGATTAGAAGTACTTAGAGCAAGTAGAGACTTGCGGACTATTGCTTCGTGGTTCTACAACAGTAAAAGAAACTGTAAATGGCTAAAAAGTATTAAGGTGCACCTATTATGGTTTTTCCAATATTACCTTTCATCTAGTGTGTTATAGAGCTGTTTGTGAATGTAAAAAAGTCTACAAAGTTTAAAAAATCAAAGCACACGACAGAGTTATTGACTCCCAAAAGAAGGAACTGATTCTGAACAGCTGAAACGAGTCGTTAGTAATTCCAGACTTACTTCCTGTACTAACCTACCTAGGTTTGTAACCAAAAGCCCCACCTCTGGTCTTCATTGGCTGCTCGCGAACAGACTGAGCTGAAACTCGTTATGGTAGTGGGAGTTTCCTTTTCAACACACGCTGACAGCGGTAGACCAATCACAACAGAATGGGAAATCTGACCAATCAGAGCAGAGTATGCTCTCTGAAAGGAGGAGTTTAGAATGAATCCTGTAGAACTGATCATTTAACGAGTCGTTTGTGACTCTGGGGGGAAAAAGGTAATGCTGCAGCTTTAAATTATGAGCATGTTAAAGTGTGTTTTTACCTTGGATGCATGTAAATCTATTGTGCGAGACATTTAAAACAAAATTAGGCACGTTTCAAAACCATAAAAGGTGCACTTTAAATATCATACTTTAATAAATAAAGTGTTCGCTTTGGAAAATTGCTGCAGGAGTAGAGGAATAAAACACCATGGGTGCTGTTCTAGGAAACGGACGGGGTGCAAGCACTGGAATTAGGTACAGAAATGTTGAGATGATATATTAACAGAAGTTTCTAGCAGACTGGTGAATGGTTTTTTGGTGCACCTTACAGCACCTGCCAAGACGGAGGTTCCTTCCACATGGTGTGTAATTAACACCTTCACACACTGAGGACCTACACAAGCAACAAGGGCTCTGTGTGCTACACATCACCAGCTTTACCATTCATTCCCAGCTGCACTGATAGTGGATTGTGTGTGGGTGTATGGATGTGACTCTATAGCCGAGTGTGTATTGGTTTTTAACCACATGGCTCAGCGATGGTGTGTGAGAAGTTGCCGGCTCCCACCGAGGTGAGCTCTGAGAAGGTGGAGAAGCTGATGAGCGTGGGCTTCCGCAGGTTCGACTCCCTCCATGAAAAAACACAGCAGCTGAAAAAAGGTGAGTGATAGGTGATGAGGAGTACATGTGGGTCAGTTTATTGCCTGACAGATGGAGAGATGGGAGGAGGAAATATGTGAATTTAGATTAGATAACTGAACAGTTAGTTACACAGGAAAGTGAATATTTGAAATACAGAGCACAGATAATGGCATCTATTGTAATGACAGAGGGAGAAGAAGTGACTAAGTGGGTGGCTGTTGAGTCACAGGGTGGAGATATGCAAGTGAATTTACACTCTTTATAAACACTCTATGTGTTCTATTACACACTATACAGTAGTCCGTGATAGAAAAGAAGCAAGGGAAATAGGTAGGAAAAAAGAAAACAGCAGAAATTGAAAGAAAGAAAAAGATAGGTTAAAGAAAAAAAATATATATGATGAAAGAATGAAAAGCATACAGGTAGAAAGAAAGAAAGAAAGAAAAAAACAAATTAAAAGAACTAAAAAGAAAAAAAATGACCGGTTGGACAGACGGAAGGATGAATGGAGGGAAAGAAGTAAAAAGGATGACAGAAAGACAGAGATTAGAAGAAAGAAAGGAAAATCAAAAGTTAAAAGAACTACAAAAAGAAAAGGACAGAGGTTGATAGAAAGAGAGATAAAGAAAGAAAGAGAAAATGACAGGTTAAAAGAAAGAGAGGAAAAGGTAAAAGAAAGTCACAGTTGATTTGACTAGTTAATTCAGAATGTTGTACTTTTAAGCTAGTCTATTCTTTCTCTCCAGATCAGCCCCTCTCTCTAATTGATACAAGAGAAGAATAACTGAGTAATAATTGAGTAATAACTGAGTATTAACGGAGTAATAGGTGTATGTGATACTCAGCACAGCAGTGTCTCCTCCTTCCTGTGTGTGGTTAAACTGACTCGTCCTCACTGAGCTTTAACTCATCCTCACAGTTACAAAAGCTAATGTTCCTGTTCTTCATGTTCCTGTTTCAATGTGCATGTTCTTAACAAAGACCTTGCAAACATTATTATAAAAGAGGAATCATTAGCAAAATTTAACCTGCATGCAAATGAAATGCAAATTTTTATGTGACCTTCACTTACCTAATTGTCTAATGTGGATCTTTTATCATACAATGTTGCTGAAAATACTAACTTTTTTTTCTTCTTCAAAAATAAGATTTAAACAACGCCTAAAATTTCTTTAAGTTTGTAGTACTTTTTGTGAGCAGCAAAAATCTGAAGAGCAGAAATTTGTACATCCCTTATAACTGTGGTTCAGAATGATGTTGTGTGTGGGGAAAGACAGTCTGCAATTGCAGAAATTAATGCAAAATCAAGGAAACTCCGATATTTGGAGGAGCTTTCAATTTTTCTAAATTAACGTAGTTTTTCCACAGATTTGGGCCAAGACGCGTCACGTGAGGTCATTATGACGCGTATTCATCTAAAGCCCTCTTCGATTCACGTGTGTCGATCATGAGTACAGCTAAAAGGTCTCATTTACCAGCAAACATCACTTTGAAAGACAATTTCATGCACTTGCAATTTCGCCAACTCATAGTTTTCCACAAAAAAAAAAAAATAGAAATCAAGCCTTTTTGGCCGCAACAATAAAAAAAAAATCTCTGTGAAATCCTGTATAGACTGGACAGAGGGGGATTGTGGGAGCTTTAAATGTCGTGTCTTTTTCGAGTTGTATACCTGGTACAACTAAAGCCAGAAATGCCAATCAGTGAATAGACTTTCTTTAAATGTTTTGAATGTTTTTTCTCTCTTTCATTTAAAAAAAGAATTATCAGAATTAGATGCATGAAAGCTATTTATTCTGAACAGCCTTTATTGCTCATGTTCTTATTTTTATGTTATGTCTTTACCAGTGGCTCCTCGCAAAGGCTTTTTTGTTTTAGAACTGCACTAATCACTCATGGTGTGAATATGAGTCTGATGTAAAGACAAGCTTAGTTTCCCCTAGCTCCGATTTCCCCGAACAGTAATATTGCCTGATCAGAGGAGCCTGGATGCTGCATTTACCTTTACCATTTTTTATTTTTATACCCTAGACTGATCATTTGTATGAAAGTTGAGCAACACACCTGAATGTTTTTGCACTGTCTGAATAATTTGCCATGTGTGTCTGTGCTGCTTGTGCGCTGTGCAGTATAAAGAAATCCCCTCAGCGATTAGACTCTAGGCCCTGGGCTTTTATCAGCTCTGTGCCAGTGACCCCCCTGTCATGTTCTTCTTTTATGAAAACTTTTATATTCCTGTCAAGCGTTTTATTTTGGAAGGCATCAGTGCCACTGCCATGTCTTAGTAAAAGGCCTTTGGTGTATGGAAAGTTAAATGATAGTGGCATGTGCTTCTAGAGTGTTTATCTAAGTGAGGAAGAGATGCAGGGTGCCAAAAGAAACCTGACAACATTTCTAAATACAGGTACTGTCACTTCCATGTAGCTGTAAATTGGTGCTGCACTTTGAATAGGTGTGTAATTTTGCTCATTTAGTGTCTAAAAGACTGATGTTTTAAGTAAAAAGTAAATGGAAAAAAAGATTCCCTTTGTAATGGGTGGAAAAAAGAGAGCTGGCTTGGTATCGAATTGTAAGATTAGTTGAATTTAACTGAATTGGTTTAAATCAGATTTACTACTAATATTACCACCACCACTTCTACTACAACTACTATATTACTGCTACCACCACCACTACCACTATTACAACTACTACTGCTACTACTACTATTACTATCACGACTACTACTAATATTACTACTACTATCACCACTACTACCGCCACCACTTAAACTACTACCACCACCTCCACTACTACTATTACTACTACTACTGCTGCTGCTACCACTACTATCACCACCACTACTATACGTACTACTATTACTACCACTACCGCTAGTGATACCACCACCACCACTAGTACTATTACTATCACCACTACTACCGACACCACTTATACTACTACCAGTACTACCACTACAACTACAAATATTACTACTGCTACTACTATTACTATAACCACTACTACTACCACCACCAATATTACTACTAGTACTACTGCTGCTACTACAACTACTACTACCACTTCTACAATTCATACCATCACTACTACTACTGATACTACTAATGCTACTACTACTGCTACAACTACTACTACCACTTCTACAATTCATACCACCACTACTACTACTGATACTACTAACACTACTACAACTACTGATACTACTAACACTACTACTAACACTACTACTACTACTAAATATGTTGTTCTTTCGGCTGCTCCTGTTAGGGTTTACCAAAGTGGATCACCTTCGATTGTCTGCATATTGATTTGGCAAAGGTTATATGCTGGATGCCCTTCCTGATGCAATCCTCCCCATTTATCTGGGCTTGGGGCTGGCACTGAGAGTACACTAAATTGGCACACTAACCTGTGCACCCCCAATGGCTGTGGTTGGTGCAAGGATTGATGCTCAAATCCACAATCCTGGGATTGGGCACTAAAAATTAATAAATAAATGGAAAAAAATACAATTATTATGCAAGGCTTCTGTCATAACAACTTTACAAAGAACACAATAATAATAATAATAATAATAATAATAATAATAATAATAATAAATATAGCTGCAAGCAGCAATTAAGGGGCCAAGCAAAAAAGAGGCTAAATGAGGAGCTAAACAAGCGTGGCAGGGAGCATCAAGACCAGCTCTAAAAAAGAGCGATTTTAGACATTTCTATATGATTTTAATCATAAATGGTTGAAAACTAATAAATACAATCAATTGTTATATGATTTAATTGCTTATCATGTTTGACCTATAGGTGGCGCTGTCACCAAATTGATCTGGTGTGGTCAGGGTGGGGTGTAAATGCCACACACAAAGTTTGGTGTGAATGTGAAAAGTGTTACAGAGATACAGCCTCAGATTCAGTTTGGTATCATGCCATCATATTTGTTGATTAGATGCACAATGTCTGAGTTGTAAAACCTCGCCTTTTCATTGCAGTGTTCTTGGAGTGTGCAAGTGAAGAATCGGCACCGGTCATCGTGTTCGTGTCGAAGATGTTTGCTGTGGACTCAAAGGCCCTGCCGCAGAACAAGCAGAGGTGTGTAGTCACCCACTTCTACTTTGTGTGCATGTGTTTGTGTGTTAGTGTATACATATTTGATGAGCAAAAATAGGATCTGTATTGCAGGTTGTGTGTGTGTGTGTGTGTGTGTGTGTATGTTTGTATGAGAGAGACAGCAAAAGGGTAAGAGAAGTGTAGGACTGGGCGATAAAACGGTATCAGTATTTCTCGACAGTATACCTTTATTGGTAACAATAGAAAAAATGTTCGGTATAGCGCTCGATAAAATGTAAACAGACATGAAGTTTGGTTACATGAACAACCCTCAAACGTGCACCATCCCTGGATCATAAACAGCCTATTATATACCTTGATAAAGGAGTGTGCTACAAGTGACAAGCAAAAGGTAGTAACAAATTGCGTATTTGTGGGGTTCGGTTGCGCCATCGCCATGTGACATCGGAACACACGAACACATGCGGAAATGAGTTCAGCGCCTGCCGAGGAGATTTTGAATAAAAATTTCAGCTCACCAGAGTCGCAGTTGCTTGATTTCTTTTCGTCTGACCAACATCAGAACACTGTTGTGTGTAAGCTTTGCCAAAAAAAAAAAACGTTGTGGCCAAGTACAGAGAAACAAGGTGCGAGAGGCTTGTAGTACGCATGTACTCTGCACATGTACAGTGTGTGCAATTTTTTTTTACCCTTTCCCCAGTGCATAAAATTTCAAAGTGGCACCTGATCATAGTCAGGTGCATGCAGGAGCGCAGGGGCTTAAATAATAGATCTGAACATGTGTGTCTGTGTGTCTGAGCCTGTGGATTCAACAAACTTGATTTAATGAAGCCTGGCCAAACAACAATCTAGCAAACGATCAATACTGCAGCAATTGCGCTTTGAATGTGTTTGTGTGAAAAACCCTCGAGTGAATGCAAAACACCTGCAGCAAGACTTTGTGGCAACAGGCACTGAGGTTTCAGTGAGCACAGTAAGGCGCGTACTAAACGCAGAAGGTTTCCGTGCCAGAACTCCAAGAAGTACACCACTACTGACCCAAAAGCACAAGAAAAGTCGGCTCAAAATCATATGAATAAGCCCCAGATGTTTTGGGATTCTGTTCTGTGGAGCAATGAAACGAAACTGGAAGTTTTCAGCATGATGGATCAGCAGTATGTCTGGAGGAAGAAGAATGAAGAAACACTCTATCCACAGTCAAGCATGGTGGTGGCTCGGTGATGCTCTGGGGCTGCTTTGCATCCTCTGGCACTGGAAACCTGCAGCGTGTGGAAACCAAGATAGATTCATTGAAGTATCAGGATATTCTAAGAGAAAATATAGAATCATGCCATCTGTGAGGAAGCTGAAGCTTGGGCGTCATAGGACCTTCCAACAGGACAAGCATACCTCAAATTCCACCAAGGCTTAGTTGCAGAACTAACCCTAAGTCCTGGAAGATTCTACAGGCCCATCACAGTCACCTGACTTGAACCCTATAGAAAATCTCTGGTGAGATTTGAAGAAGGCGGTTGTAGCACGCAAACCCAAGAATATTACTGAACTGGAGGCCATTGCTCATGAGGAATGGGCTAAGATTCCTCAGGAACGCTGCCAAAAGCTGGTGCCTGGCTACGCATCTCATTTGCAGTAGGTCATAACAGTAAAAGGGTGCTCTACTAAGTACTAAAATTGCTTGAAGGGGTTGAATAATTTTTAAACTGGAGAAATCATTATAAATTGCTTTTTCAGATGAATTTGAGGAAACCATTTGAAGCATTCGTTGTATTTAACTATTTCAATTGCTTTTGTTTGATTTGTTCATTGCAAACAGCTGAAAATCTGTACATTTTGACAATAAACCTGATTTGCAATGGGGGTTGAATAATTTTGCTTGCTACTATATATACTGTAGAGGTGTGTTTCTTAGACACTGGGCTGAATCAGTGTATTCCCGTAAGTGACAGTCCACTCTGATCATGAGCTCAGCATGTCTCGTCCTGCTCTAACCTTCGGCTGTCCTTTTGTTTGACTGACTGTGTATACACCCCAGTAAGACATGGGCACCTATTCATTTCCCGTATTAGTTCACCACACTGAGCTGTGATTTCAGTGACAAGTTGAATTTAGATCATCTCCATTTTATGCAAATCCACATGACTGGCTCCAGTAAATTCTTAGGACCAGTATGTTCTCTGTTCTCCAACTTCACTTCCTGTCTGTGTTTAGTTCTCTTATAACCATGCTCTCATCTTTACCTGGGTTTCATTACTATATTAAGAAATGCTGCACTACTGCACAGCACCTCATAATGCACATGTGTCATGACAGGATTTGTGTTTTGAAATAAAAAAGTGTTCATCTCATAGATTAAGCATTCATTCAACAGAGCGTTCATTCATTTTGAATCCACTGAGTTATCATACAAAGTAACAACGTTTTGGCCAGTGTAGCATGAGAAGTTTTCTGATAGGAAAGAGTGATCAGTTATGACCACAAACGAATATTCAAAATATTACTTGAGTTACAATGCTGTGAAAAAGACAATAATCCAAAGCATAGGAGTAAGTCCTAGTCCTAGAAATAAGTGAAAGTCTGATCTCCTGTTATCAGAAGCATTTGGTTGCAGTTATTGCTGCTAAACGTGGCACAACCAGATTTTAAGTTTAAGGGGTCAATTAGTATTTCACATTGGTGGTAGGTGTTGGACAACTTGTTTTTCTTTAATAAATAAATAAAAACTGTATTATGTGTTTACTCAGGTTGCCTTTGTTTTATGTTGTGTTCCGTTTGAAGATCTAAAACTATTTAATATGAGATATACACAAAAAAAGAAATCAGGATGGGGCAAATACTTTTTCACAGCACTGTATGTCATGAGGCCAACAGTGTGGTGTAATGTAAAGCGTTTCCATACTGTAAGGTGCTCCGCCATTTCCATTTAGTTTAAGTGAAGTGACTTAGCATGCACCACAGCATGCTTTACACCACAGTGCATCTAACTGATAATGAAATTCATTGCTAACCATTTTTATTATTGAATTTTGTCAATTAGTTGTTTTGTACGTTGTATGCCAGCTACATCCAACAACATCTCAGTTATGTCCAACAACATCAACCGCTGTGGATCAGGTGGTAGAGTGGGTTGTCCACTAATTGTAGGGTTGGCGGTTCAATTCCCGGCCCACATGACTCCACATGTCGAAGTGTCCTTGGGCAAGATACTGAACCCCACGTTGCTCCTGATGGCAAGCTTCGGAAGGCACCAGTGTAAACCATTTTTTTTAACCACTAAGGTTAAAAAAAAAAAAAAAAGCGCTATATAAGTGCAGACCATTTACCATCATGGCCCAGGCACAAAGTAAAATCGGCTGTACCTTTTTAATTATCTGATTGCTGTGCACTAACCAGTCCCTCAAAAATTCGGCTATTTTGCAATCGTGGAAACTAAAGCAAAATCAAACAAACTCCACACTGTTCAGAGGAGCTTGCAGTTTTTCAAAATTACTGCAGATTTTCCGCAGATTTGGGCCAAGATGTGCCATGCGACATAATCACAATACACATTCAATCAAAGCCCTCTTCGATTCACATGCATCGAACATGAGTACAGCTAAAAGGTCTTACAGCAAAATACAGTAATTTCTAATCCGTACATCCAGCAGCTTTAAGTAATTCCAAATAAGACTCTTAAGAAATGACTACGAGAAATCCAGAGTTTATGGAACAGGCTCGTATTCTCATCCTCAGGTTTTCTTCATATTGTTGCACACCCCCGAGAGAAGCTTTTCTTTTTCTTCTTAGAAGTTGGTGACACTCTGGTTTTCTTTGTAAAGAGTATCAGAGCATCTGTGAGGCTTAGTCCCTGCAGATTCTGTTTTTCTTTCAGGCAGATGTGCATGGCACCTGCTCTTGCAGATCTGCCAGTGAGGATTTTTTAAATAGCAAAATACCTTCATTAATGATTGAGTTATGAGGAAAACTTCTTATGCACTCTAACTTTATTATCCAATTTTGTTCCTAAACACACACACACACACACACACACACACACATATGATGTATGTATGTATGTATGTATGTGTATGTGTGTGTGTGTATGTATGTATATATATATATATATATATATATATATATATATATATATATATATATATATATATATATATAATTAAACTAGATTAAGAATCGGACAATGGTTCAATGCTGTGATATGACAGGTACACTCAGCACTGTTGCTTTTTGAAATAAATTTCAACAATATTTTACTTTGAGTGTTATATTTTCACTCGGTATCAATTATAAAAACTATCGGTTGACTAATCAGTACTGCCCAACTTAGTTATCGGCATCAGTAAAATCCACCATCGGTCGACCTCCAGTGTGCATGCTGCCTTGCCTTGCGATGGACTGGCCTCTCATCCAGGGTGCGTTCCCATAACATCCCCAGTGTTCCTGGGGTAGGCTCTGGATTCAGTGTAACCCTGTGAAGGATAAAAGAGTGCATGAATGAATGAATAAATGAATCTCCCCACCTTAAGACTCATGCTGCTTATTAAACTGAACACGGAGTAAGTTGTCTTCTATTTTCATTGGTTCTCATTCTTAACCAGTGAGCAATAAAGAGCAAAGCAGCTGCAATCAAAGTCTCAACAATACCAATGTTAAAATGATTTAAATCTATATGAACACTAATTGTTGACTCCTGGACAAGTTTTAACACAGATCTGTGTAGTCAGACTTGGGATGTAGGTAAAAGTTAGAGTTGAACAGGTTAAATACTTAAAGAAGAAAAAAAACACAGGAGATGATGACACACTTGTATATAATTGCTGAAATCTTTCTCCATTCCTACCAGCTGGAAATACTCCTCTAAGAGGCTGTTAAAAGTGATCTAAAGCCTGGGCTGTTTCCAAAACCATTATTTTTTAGTCTAAACCTGATAATTTCTTTTGTTAAGAGCTGCTCAGGAGATGAGTCTGGATTCAGTTGTTATTGGTAGGAATAATAATCTATTTTCAAAGTCCCTGAATGATGTGTCATAAAAAGGAAACTGAAGCATTTTGCATTCTGTTGGCCAATTTCCAAAAAACAAAAACAACAACCCAAAAATCTATTCGTTTAGAGAAGTATATAGACCGGAGCTGTCTTTCTTCTTACATGATAAATGAAGTGAATGAATTATTGGACAGTTAAGGAACCGTTTATTAGCATTGAACGAGTTCAATTCTAATAAGCGTTTTCATTGTTTATCTTCCTGGTGCACTTGGAATGTGAAATTATTTTTATTTCCTGTCACAAGACAGTATGCAGGATGTGTCTTAATAGAGATGATTAGAAATTAAGTTGGTTAGTTTATACTAGGTCTGCACAATATGGGATTTTATTGCTACTTATTGTAAACGCATTGTATTATAATATATTACTACATTTAGGGATGCACTGAAATTTCGGCTGCCGAAAACTTTGGGCCGAAAATGGCATTTTCGTTTTTTGGCAGAAAATATATGCCGCTATGCCCCGCCCCTCAGTGCTCGGCGCTCAGATTTCACTCTCGATCTAGCCGACGATTATCGTTGCATTGCAACATTACTAGATCCGCGATTTAAAGAACATTACTTTGACGCTGAGAAAAAGCAGCGTGCACGGGAAATGATACAGGCAGAGCTGGAGGTGATGAATGCATCTGCTGAAGGATTGACGCGCAGCACAGAGCAAAGTGTGCCAGAGAAACGGATGTGTACTCTTTCTGACATGTTTGACGAGATTGTAAAGGGAGTGCTCCCGATCCACAGCAGCGCAGCGCCACAACAAGCGTTTTCCATTGCTTGCACGGATTGCACGCAGGTATTTATCTGCCCCAAGCACCAGCACAGAGAGTGAGAGACTATTCAGTGCAGCATCTCATGTTCTTGATGAGAAGAGGAAGCGTCTCTCCTGCCAGAAAGCTGAGCAACTTTTGTTCTTGAAGAGAAACCTGACACTTTTGCTTAAACAGAAAACAGTCCAATTTGCTGTGTGTGTATAGCAATTACATTCAAATTCGTGTAGACTTGCAAAACTTTTTACATCTGTTGTTTACAGTTTGAGGTTAGTTTTAGTTTTATTGCTGCTGTTTTGCACAATAATCTTTAATTAATGTGGAAATATGTCTACATAAACAGAATAGAGGCCTAGTTCATTACTGGACTGCTGTTTTGCATATCATAATAGTTTTCTAGAACTTGGCATTATTTGGATAATTGGATAAAAAAAATCTGTTAAATTTGATTGTTACAGAACTGAATGAAGATTAATATGTTTAATATTATTTTTGTTTTGGTGTGTTAATTTCAATACAAGTGTGATCATGTTATTGGCTTGTAGTTTTTCAATTCAGATTCATTAAATTTGTGAAATGAATTAAAAATACAATTATACAAAAAGCTATTTTAAAATGGGTTTTAAAAATATTCGGTTTTCATCCAAACATATCCTGAATTTCAGGTTTCGGCCCAGAATTTTCCTCTCAGTGCATCACGACCAGCATTATAAGAATTGAACGGAAGCAGGATAATTTCAAATCCTAGAAACATTCCAGTCTAGGGCACACTAGAGGGTGCTCTCAGAAAGGTCACTAACAGGACACTAGACTGTTCGCTCCCCATTTGACCTTGAATGCTGAAGCCTTCCACCGGCTCCTCGATTGCTTTATTTTATTTATTCCTGCTTTATTTATCCAGGTGAATCTCAATTGAGATGAACTAGTTTGCAGGAGAACTCTCCCCCCTGCTTTTAAACATGAGAGCCTCTGCCTTATTCTAAATTGAGTGGATTTCCTATTTGTGTGTGTGAGTTGAACGGGAGTGTGTAGTCAGTAATCCACTCAGACAGAGTTTCATATCCTTTGCTTTTTAAACAGGCAAATATAAACACACACAGGCACCCAGACATATCCCTCTGATGACACTTTGCTTGGTAAAGAAATCAGCTAGGCTTAGAGGTTAGCATAGAGGCATGCAGCTTTCTTTTAGAGCACAACGTATGCATCGGCTGAATCACAAATGGCTCTCTAATCCATATAGGTGCACTTCATAGGGTATGAAATAAGGGTTTCTACAGCCTTCGTAGTGCACTTTATCTTCACTATATGGGGATTTCACCTCGCCTGATATAAGATCACTACATAGGGTACATATAGGAGATTCAGCTCTTCCAAATGAACACTAATGGTCTTTACGCCCTATATACGGTCATGTGAAAAAAAAAATATATATATATATATTCACCCCAAAATAACAAAGGGTACACTGCACACTAGATGAGAAGGGTATAAATAAGACAGGTTCCACCTGCACTCCCTAAACAGGTTCTAATCACTGGCACCCAATCTTCAACACCTGATTGTAATTTTATGGATTTGAAGGTGTGATAATTGTCGGGGTGTGCTTATGTTTTCCATGTGACTGATCGAGAATGAATCAATTTTTTTAATAAGCACAGTTTCAAAGATGATCCACTGTTTGCTTATCCAAATATGTCAAAAAAGCCAACAATTTCCATGTGGTGTACTTATTTTTTTCACGTGACTGTAGTGCACTGACAGTCCACTTTAGGAGCCGTTAAGTCGGTCTAAATTGGTTTGGGTGATAATAATGTTTCCTGCACTACATGTCCAACTGGTAGAAAGAAAGAAGAACACACTTACATCACAGTACAGTAAAATACTTTTCTTCTCAAGATGCTGGGGTCAGAGTGCAAAGTCAGCCATGATACAGCACCCCTGGAGCAGAGAGGTTTAAGGGCCTTGCTAAAGAGCATAACAGTGGCAGCTTAGCAATGCTGGAGCTTTAATCCACAACTTTGTCATCAGTAACCCAAGAGTCTTAGTAGCCCAGTGCCCCAGGTAGGATTCTGTCTCTCCACATATAAGGGCACTTCATGAAGTACTATACATAATATATGGATAATATTATATGGTTAATACACCCTTCATGATGAAATTTGAGATTCAGCTCCTCCCATACAAGTGTACTATATAGGATATGAAACAGTGGTTTGTACAACCTTACATAGTGCACGGTTTGGTTACTTGAGAGAGGTTTGTGATTCCGCGTATCCTTTATAAGAGCTTGAAATAATGTTTGCGCTGTGTATCCAATTCATTCACCTAGATTTGCAGTTCAGGTTTCCTTATATAAGCATGCTATGTCAACTGTGAAATAATGGTTGGAACATCCTACATAGTGCACTCTATACCCATTTGGGAACGCATTGTAATTTATCTCCCCACATGTAAGTGCACTATATGTCCATTATGAGCTATTTGGGATTTGGGATCCTACCCCTTATACAGTATTTCTCATAAAATAATGGTTTTAAACCCTCTGTAGTGCAAGACATGTTGGACTTTGGAGCTTCCAAACATATGTGTTTGCTGCATTGGGTTTAAAATAATGGCTTATACGTGCTTAGTTGTGAGGTAGAGGCTGTATCCAGAGTTGAATTATGTGAGTGTAGTGAAGAATTAATACTGAAAATGCACACAGCAGTATGCAAGCCTCAGACGTAACTCCAGACTTAAGCACTATTTGCACATATGGATTTCTGATTTTGACGAAAACAGAAGCATGTCTCAGTTACGAGTGATTCTGACCTTGGACATAAGCCCATTATTCTTGCTTGATATTGGCTCAAGTGAATAGCTCTCTTAAATTGAGTGCTCCTGTCTGACAGTTTGATGGCACCATAATATGTCACACTGAAATGTATAATGTATGTTTTGGGCTGTAAATACACTCAAACACTATTGAATGCCATCTGTGGGAATAAGTACATAAATATGACACTGTTGATTAATTAGTAGTATTGTCCCTTTAAAGTCCATGGAAAGTTGTTCCCCCCCCCCCCACACAGAGGACATCAAAAGACATCATCTTAATCTGAGTCATTGGTTATCTCATGAACCTTGTTATTTATTTTTTTATTTTTTAATAAACGGATAAAATTATGAACAACACTAAGTTAATGTTAGCTGTAACACTTTTGTAAAGTTGTTAAGAAGTAGAAGAGATGAGAAATATGTTTACAAATGTGACTGGACATCTATTTTAAATTTATAAAAATACAATAGCATGATGATGTAATAAACAATTATCACAGCAGTTTTAGCACAAATAAAAATGCAATACTGTCCCTCGCCTATTGTGGACTTAAGAGTGCGCAGCCCTCAACTGTTAATCATTAGAAGCAGATGGCCACAGGAAACCGGGAGGAGGCTCGGAAGCTGTGATGAATCTGACTATTGTTTTAATAGTCGGGCCTGTGGAACGTGCACGTCTGCACAGAGCTCCTGTGTAGTTTTTCCTATGTAGGGGCAGCTAATGAAATCCATCCCTGCATGCCTAATAAGGGAAAAGTGATTAGCCACACACACAGTAAAGAAGGCGTGCGAATGCTAGCCAGGTGTTCTCCTGGGATCGTAGCTCTAACTGCATTTGGTTTCTGCATTCTGAAAACCATTAGACCTTGTTTTTTTGTGTGTGTGTTTTTCAGGTCTGTTTCCCAAATTCTAAATGTCTTTGATAGAAGAGGCCTTATTAGAATTTATCCTAACAAGCAACCTACAAGAAGATGAATCACAAAGAGCAGGCGCCAGAAAAGAAAACCTCACAACCTTGCATTATGTAAGGAATAAAAAAAAAATGGACATAGAGTTCGGAAAATAATCAATGGCAAGGTGATGTGGGTATAAACTTTCATTACCTCACCACCCTCCCTTTTTCATTTCACTTTATGTTAATAAGACAAAACAATGCAGATTGTTGTGTTATCAACAACCCACAAAGCTTTCCCATGTTATTAAACTTAAGCTACAGCTTTACCTCTGATGGTTACAAAGCTCTAACATTGGAGACACCTTCCAAAAATGCTAATTAATTAATACTCTCAACAATTACACAAATTTTTAATTCTGTTTATGGGGAGCATCCACCATACAAATCTCTCTGTAATTTGTTACTTTACAAATTATATCATATTAGAGCGAGCACATTTATATTAACCTTGTCACCTAGAAAATTAAATAAAACCTTCTGACCAATCCGAATTGAGTACTCAAAAGCACTGTTGTATAATGTAGCTTATCTATTAGCCTGCTAACTAATAGGCTAATTAGTGTTCAACTAGATATTTAAGTCAACACAGTCAGCTGAAGCCTGACAGAGGGCAAACAGATGCAGTGTAGAACTGTTACAATGTAGCTAATTTTATAATATTAGATGGGTTCATTTATTAAGCAATAGTTTGGATGTTAGATGTAAACAAAAACTGCCACAGTGCATTATGGATAATACACACAACCCCTCAACCACTGAGTACACCACCATATAAAAACTAAATTGTAAATATAGCTGCAAGCAGCAATTACGGGGCCAAGCACAACAGAGGCAAAGCACTGAGCTAAGCAAGCATCAGAGCATGACTGACAGTTCGGTTTGGTCTGTCAACACGAAATCCATAACTTATTGCTGGCATGGATTGAAGATTATCTGAGTCAATTTTGGTGAATATCGGACTGTCTGAAAAGCAAAAAAAAAATTTTTTTTCCATATCTCATGGGCACTAATTAGTGCTGTTCCAAAACTGTGCAGGTACCCTCAAGTCATGATGGCTATGATATATACTATGTTTGGTCTGAATATGCTAGAGTTTTATGGAGATATAGCCTCATGTCCATTTCGTGCTCATCGTCAAATTCGTTTGCACATTATTCTTGAAAGGTTTGACTAATTGACTTGGATTTGTTAACTTTTTGTCAGCATGGGCTGCGGTCTAGGAGGAGGTCGAAAAATAAGGGTTTTTCAGAAAATTCTAAATGGCAGAAACATTTTCATGAAGGAAAATTATGTAATAGGATGCATTCAACTCTGCACGAGCCAAGAAATCAGAGCGAGAAAAGTATTTTATTTCTAGCCATTACATTTCAAAAGTTATTAGCATAAACATGAGTGCAAATTTGAGTTGTTGTTGGTGCTATAGGGTTTGAGATAGCAACTCCAAATTTGCTGTGGTAGCATTTCAGACTGTCCCCTATCTGCAGACCAAATTTCATAACTTTCCTATGTATGGTTGTATGGGCTGCCATAGACTTTTGCGGAACATTGGGACGTTTCTTAAAATGGCTGGTTTTGTAGTAAGAACACTAAGTAGCCATGAATTATTGTCTGTTGTAGTCTGTTTCTAATGTTATTGTAAAGTAAACTTGGGTGTGAGAAAGGCGCTATAGAAATGAAACTTATAATTTATTTATTTATTAATTAATTTTAATAAAGTCTGGACTCATTGGAGTCATTTCCAGCAGTGCCTTTTCCCCCTAACACTTTTATTGTTTCCGGTGTCTTTTTTTTATCACTCTCTTTTCAAATGCTGTCTGGTTTTAGAGACCAAGGCTGTGCACCATATGTTTGCAGGACCCTTTTACAGATGAGGGGTGGTATGAAAGCGTGTACCAAAACTGCTATAATAAATATACATCTCTTACCTCTCAAATTCTCTTTGCCTCCATCAGGATTGTTGTGGTTCATGGAGGGATGTCAGTCTCTTACACATTTGCTCTTTACCTGCATGTTTCATCCAATTTCTTCCAGGCTTATTATGGTTTAGTTTTTATTTTCAGTAATTTTCGTGAAATACTTTCCACGTCTGTCCTCCAGTCAGTGCATTTCTGTTGCATCTTTTATGATTCTTACACACCTAGATTACTTGGGTTTTGTTATTTTAAGACCTGGTATGTTTTTCACCAGTATGTTTGGTTTGGTTCAGTGTGAACACATCTTTTGAACTCAAGTGTGAGCCAAATCAGGATGTGGTCAATGCATGAAGCCATAGGTGTGGTTTAGTTCAAGTGTAAAGACACTAAGTTCACAAAGTGTGAACAAGAAACAAAGTTCTGAGACTGTACTGTATGTTTTATTGGCACTGGCTAGGTTAATTGTACACCAGAGTTGTATGTTGCCCCCAGGGCAGTGAGCCATATGGGTGCTGCGAGGTCACAAGTCCTCACATTGAAACCTTTCTTCCTGTGTGGTTTGAACAGAACTCCAAAGGAATGACTGAAAACATGAGGTAGTGCTGGTGATTTATAGTGTACCCAACAAGCCAAAAACGCCATGATTTCTCCTGTCTTCATCAAAACCTCACTTGTTTTCATAGTCAACAAACCCCAATGAAATTGTGACCACCTGAGGGTCCATTTGAAGTTAAATTCAAATGTACTAGGTGTGAAATCACCTTCATATTGCTGGGACTCTTTTCAGAACAAATATTACCAACACTTACTTTTGTCAGACTTGCTTTTGTGTTCGGACAAAAGTATGTCTGACAAAAGTATGTTTATACTAATCCTAGATCGGACTCTTACTTTACTACTAAATGTACAAAAGCATGTAGAATGTATTACAGAAATTTCACTGTAATATCACCTGATCTTTAAGCTACAGTGTTAAAAACTAATTCTTGATCACACTGTAGCACAATGTAAATTCCAATGTGGTACATGTGATAATGGCCACTAGTGCTTCATTCACCTTATGTCAAAGAATGTCCACAGCCTTCTTGGCAATATACCTGGGCAGTTAATTCTAGTTATAAAGGACCAAATTTATATCTACTTCAACAGGCAGAGACTTATAAACCCAAAATGAATTGAGTTTGACAATCACAACTGGGGCAATAATTTGATAATGCCAACCACATTTATTGTTTCTATGGCAACGCTGCTAGTGAGTAAGTCAAATCCTAAATGCCTTCCTGCCAACACCCGACCCCCCCCCCCCCTTTCCATGTGCACTAAAGGCATTAGGGTCTGAAATTTGATCATCTAGTCAAAATATATCACATTTTCATGATGTTACAGCATTAATCAAACATTTAGAAACACTCAAGCTGGTGGTGAAAATTGCAGTAAAAAATATATTACGAAATATTTGTACAAAAGTGTCTTTGTATGTGATTGTGTATATATACCAGAAAGAAAGCAAAAAAATCTATTCCCCTAATTCTTCTTACTCAAAGATATTTTTGAAACCAACTTCTTCATCTTACATTTCAGTATTTATTAAGTTGTTGTTGCCCACACTCTTTTTGAGCTTCTATCATGGCAGTGCACAGAGCTTAAAAAGAGATGTGTGTTTGGTAGCCATCATTTACGATAATGTTACAAACATGGTTGGGGTGGCAGCAGAGGTAGAGGTCTGCATTTCCTGAACAGAGAAATGAAAGTTTGCTGTGGTGTGATTTAGGGTCATTAGAGGCAGTGGTGGTTAAGGTTCTGGGTTACTGATCAGTAAGTCGTCGGTTCAAACCCCAGAGCTGCCAATGTTGGACAAGGCCCTTAACCCTATCTGCTCCAGGGCGCCGTATCATGGCTGACCCTGCACTCTGACCCCAGCTTCCTAACAATCTGGGATATGTGAAGAAAAGAATTTCACTGTGCTGTAATGTATGTGGCAATCTTCTTCTTCTTTCTTCTTTCTTTTTCTCCTTCTTTCTTTTTCTTTATCTTTTGTCTTTCTTTCTTCTTCTTCCTCCTTCATTGGCTTCTTCTTCATCATCCTTCTTCTTCTTCATCTTTCTTCTTTCTTCTTTTTCATCTTTCTTCTTCATCTTTCGTCTTTCTTTCTTTCTTTCTTTCTTCGTCTTCTTTTTTCTTCTTTCTTCTTCTTGAGGAAAGGGATTGTAAAATGTATGGGGGGGGCACAATCAGACACAGAATGCATATGAGAACCATGGAGTAAGGAAATTGAATGTGTAGATGGTAATAGATGGAAATGAATTTTAATTGGTACTTTGAAAAAAAATCAATGATGTGGTAACCATCTGATCATACACCATGACTAACTGTGACTCAATAACAGTTATAATGTTCACTACATAAGACCAAAGGCTTATACACTGTGTAGTACACTACATGGCCATAGTCTGTATTATCTTCATATCAGGATAGTTAACAGGCAAACTAAGGGATAATGTATCTGTTATGAGAACTTTTGCAGGTAAAATCCAGTCAGGACTGTCGAAGACACATTGTTAATCTAAATCTGCGACCTAATTCTTCAGTTTAAGAATCTGATAGTCCTGCCGTTTTCTTGTTACACCTTCACCAACAAGGCAATTAGCTGTTTATCAAAGGGTGGGACTTCTCCTAATACAGCCTCCATGTTGAGTGATGTGTGTGCCCCCTTTATATATCAAGCTGTGACCTGTCTCTACTCCATACAGTCTCTGTAGCAGGCTGTCTAGACGGCTATGTGCACATATATAAAAGAGCAGTCCTAGCACGAACTTTGTAAAACCTAATCATTTATTTATTTCTAATTTATTTAAATCTGCACCGTCATCTGAGGATTTATTTTGTGTGACCAGCACAGTAAATGCAAAAAAAAAAAAAAAAAAAGCAAGGTTATCTTTTGCAAGGTTTTTTTTATTTTTCCTTTTGGTAAATTTGTGATTTCCCCACAGCTATTTCTTGAATGACATACAGTCCACACTCGTTCCCGTGTTATGCATTTGCGAATATTAGACGAGCCCCTTTTGCAGCTCAGAAGTCATAAAAGACACGTCATCGTGGACAGTCTTAAACCTCGCTGAGCAAATAGCGAGATACTTGACTTGTCACACAATCATAACCCAAGCATGCAGGAATGTTTGATATGGTCTCATTTAATATCAACACTGAACCAGAATAGCGTCATAGTTTGAGTCCTCTCAGCAACGACGGGTTCTGACAAGCTGCCTGGAGTCTACAGCTGAGAATTTTACTGATGCAGAGATTCAAGAGTAAAACCGTGGATAGACACTGAAGATCCACTTTGATTAAATGTGGTTTTAGATCTAGTTAGTGCTTCATCTCTGGGTTCCTGGTTAAAAGTCTGGAGCACACAAACATGTAGCAAGAGCAGCTCCACATGCTTCCTGACCTACATTCACAGCAAAGCGTGCCAACCTCTCTGTATTAAAATAGTGCTTCTTAAGCTAACCTATATACACCAGCCTGACGGTTTTTTAAATTTATTTATTTTTATTTTTATAGGTATTAGATAAACTTGCTTCATAAACAGGCAACTCAGTTTTTTGTGTTAAACTCAAGCCAATTTTTAAAACTGGTGTGTTAGTCAGCATGTTGTGGGTGGCTGGATCCCCTGGTGTGAGATGGATGAGGGAAAAGCACAGTGCACTTGCTTTATGCTGGATGATGAGGCGATTGATTGGAATTCATTCAAATAATTAGAATTGCTGTCCAGTTTTATTTAGGAGATCAATGAAATTTCTGTCTCTCTGCCAGTCTGCCTTTCTGTCTGTCTGTCTGTCTTTTTATCTGTATACCTGACTGTTTGTCTTCCTGCGTGCCTGGCTACCCATCAGTCTGTCTGACTATGAAAAGAATTCCAGGTAGTAACTGCATTCATCTTCAGCAGTGAATTCTGGAACACCTTGCCATGTCTGTCTGTCTGTGTCTGCCTATCTGTCTTTCTGTCTCTAAGTATGTCTGGTTGTGTGTCTTTACCTGTATGTCTGTGCATCTGTCTTTCACTGTCTGTCTATCTGCTTGTCTCTGTCTGTTTTTCCTGTCTGTCTGTTTCTCTCTGTCTATTTGACTCTTTCTCTCGAAGTATATCTGTGTGTATTTGTCTGCCTACCTGTCTGTCCGTTTTGTGCATGCCCATGCATCTATCTATCTGTGTATTTGTCACTAAGTATGTCAGGGTGTCTTTGTCCTTCTGTCTGTGTGTCTCTTTATGCATCTGTCTGTTCTCTCTGTCTATCTGATTCTCTATCTCAAAGTATAACTGTGTGTCTCTGCCTGTCTGTTTGTGTGTCTGTCTCTTTTGGCCTGCCTGTCTGACTCTGTCTCAAAGTATATCTGTCTGTCTATGTCTTTGTCTCGAAGTACAGTATGTCAGTGTGTCTTTGTCTATCTGTCTCTGTGCATTCATCTGCCTTTCTCTGTCTGTCTCTGTATCTGTTTGGTTGTATTTCTTTAACTGCATGTCTGTGCCTTCCTCTGTCTCCCTGTGCCTCTGTTTCTCTTTGTCTGCTTATCTGTATTTCTGTCTCTAAGTATGTCTGTGTGTCTTTGTTTGTCTGTCTCTCTCTGTTCTTCTGTATGTATGTACATGTTTGGCTGTCTTTAAGGTTTGTCTGGATGTGTTTCTGTATGTCTTCCTATTCATCATTCTTTCAATCTGTGTATCTGTACATGTGCTTGTCTTACTATGTTCTGTGTTTGTCTGCGTATTTGTCTCTGTCTATCTGTCTTAAGTATATCTGGGTTTTTTTGTTTGTCTCTGTGTGTGTGTGTGTGTGTGTGTGTGTGTGTGTGTGTGTGAGAGAGAGAGAGAGAGAGAGAGAGAGAGATTGCAGTAATATAATAAATCAGTAATGTAAAAGTGAGTGAATGGAACAGTGAGTACAGGAGAATGTATGTCTTTTATGTTGTCTCAACTCCCACGATGTTCTCTGACTGAACTCAGACAGTACAGTGCATCGACTCGCAGGTTGCCATAGCAATAATCAATGTGGGTCACTGGGTATGTGATTGGACACAGGGGGGTGTTGGGCACATCTGCGTTCTATCATCTGATTGGAGGATGGCGCTGCTGGTTTTCATTAATGACACAAAGCAGTCGGCAGGCAGAACATTGGCTTGGCACTTGGCTTTTATTATACCGCACGATCCCCCCTCCCCCATTATGCTTTTATTCTTGAGCAGACAAATAAAAGCATAACATTTATTTTGATGTGAAACAGTAGACTAAACGTGTGCACTGACGACACACTTGCATTGAAACTTTACTTCTATTCATAGGAATGTTGATGATATTTAATTGCTGTGTTCCAATACATTGGGATATGGTTTTCATTGTCATTTCATTAGTCCAGCCTGCCAAACAGGCAGTGATAGTTGCATTACTGACTGGGTTAGATCTATACATGCACTCTCTGAGCATTTGATTAGACCAAGTGATGTTTTTACAGTCTTCAACTGTCTATTTTGGTGAACCTGTGCCCAGTGTAGCTTCAGATCCCTTTTCTTGGCTGAAAGGAGTGGAACCTCATATAGTCGTCCACTTTTACAGCCCATCCCCATCTGGATTCTGGATTTGAGAGAGCAGGTTCATCCACTCACCATCACTGTGTAAAGCCTGACTGTGTTGTGCTTTAGACTAATTACTTATCAGCACTGTTTTCCAATGACCAATCCCTTATCACCACTGATTCCAAATAATCAATTACTGATCACCACTGTTTCCAAATGACCAATCTCTGATCACTACTGTTTCCCTATAAACAATCACTGATCACCACTGTTTCCCAGTGACCAATCCCTGCTCACCACTCTTTCCCACTGATCAATTACTGATCGCCACTGTTTCCAATCGACCAGTCCCTGATCACCCCAGTTTCCCACTGACCAATCCCTGATCACCCCAGTTTCCCGCTGACCAATCCCTGATCACCCCTCTTTCCAACTGACCAAACCCTGATCACCCCTCTTTCTAACTGACCAATCCCTGATCACCCCTCTTTCCCACTGATCAATTACTGATCACCACTGTTTTCAAATGACCAATCCCTTTTCACCTCTGGCTCCAAATGACCAATCACTGATCACCACTGTTTGTCCCACCCTCTCACTTCATCGTTGTTTTTTTGTTTTAAACCCTCTTCGTAGAGATATTTACATGACCATTCAGGACCATTCACGTTTCACAACTACTCACCGTCACTGCTTCTTTTTGTCAGCTTTCTTATATAATAACTTGGTAGAATATTTTGTAAATGTGTAAAACTTGAGCTTGTGATGCCAGGACCAAAGATGACTTCTTTCTATAAGAAATAAATGATCAGCTATTATTTTCTATTTGGATAAAACTCTTTTCTGCTTTATTATATTCTAAGTGAAAATCTCCCTTCTTCATATACTCTAATTTGTTGTTTAATATTTAAATTAGTCTGACACCTAGCGGCTTCTTGCCACTCTCTGGTCATGCTTTAGCTGCTTTCATCTGGAAAGAGTTCATCTGCAAAATGTTTAAGTGTTAAATCATCAGCGCACGTCCCACAGAAAGTATATAAATGACATGTTTACAGCATCAATGTTAAGTGTACTGAAATGTGTGGAAGGAGAAGAAGAAGAAACATGAGATATTTTTGACATACATTTTTTGAGGAGCGTTAGAAACTAAAGTTGGTCATGCTTTTATGAGTTCTCTCTGTAGAACCCTTACTCCGTGAACATAGTGGTCATGCCTATATATATATATATATATATATATATATATATATATATATATATATATATATATATATATATATATATATATATATGAAGGTTATTATGGTGAATACATGACCAATTAGGACTTGGACACTGAAAACGAGACAGTTTAACCATCCCTCGTAAAATTATAATAAATAAATAGATACATACATACATACATACATACATACAAACCTAAATTACATACATACTTAAATAAATAAGATAGAAAGGAATGAACAAGACAAACAGGAGTGTGACACGATTAGAGGTGTATGGTACAGGAATGAAAGTGAGTCAGAGCCAGTGATAAAACAGGCCGAAATTATAAACACACATCATGCTGGGTGACAGACATTCTGGTGTGAAAAGTTGTTTTGATTTATTTTTTTTGTCCTAACAACAGCAGTTTTGAGTGATGAAGTGTCTGAGGTTTGGTTCCATATAAAGAGATTATTTATATAAAAATAGCTTAGTGGTGGATATGAGCGCTGTAATGAGCATGTTAAACTTGACACTTTTTTCATTTTCCTGAGCAGTGTGGTGTTCGCATGAGTCTGTCTTTTTCCATCTGCCAGCCTGTCTATTCATATACTTATCTATTTTCTGTTTATTCAACTGTTCATCACCCTGTGTATTTTTCTGTCTGTCTGTAGCTGTATATCTGTCTGTATGTCCATCTGTCGAAATCTGTCTGAACATGGCAAAATGACATTTTGCGTTAGAAAACCAGCTCTACCTTTCTTTCTTTTTTTCCCCCTCCTCCTGCATTAGACCTCCAGTAGTTTTGTAACTTGTCGACATCACATCCCTGAACTCAGAGTATAGCTAGAAGGCAAGGAGCTTTCAAACAGAAATGGTAGAAAAGCACAATCCTGATTGGTTAATTGTTTCTCAACATAACAGCTGGTAGGCAATAAAATAAAAAAACAAAATAACAAAAAAAAACGAGTGAAGCAAACTAAGTGTTGTGAACGTTTGACGGTTAAATACGGGGCAAACATAATGACATTGTTAACCTTTCATGAACATCATTATAGCGTCATTACTGCGCAAAACATTGCAACTTCACACATTTATGCTCATCCACGCTATGTGTGTAATGATGAGAGTGTTCTGAAACTTGGGCAATTCATTTCAACCTTTGGGGGGGGGGGGGGGGGGGGGGACAATAAAAACAATCTGGCTTTCATCCATGCACTGGACACTCTCCACTTGCAGCTTGTGAATTTGAAGCAACTGTAGCTGTGTTTAGACAGGATACTTGACTATCTCTGATACAGTGCAAGGCAGAAGAGCAGTCTTTGTGATTTGTTTACTATATAGAGTCGAAATTGATCTGTCATCTCCCCAGACAGAACCATTTTTCACATGAAAATGGGGACTTAAATATACACAGTCAGGAAGTGAGAGCTGCTTATTAAAGGTAGTACTGTTTTCTCCAGTGAAGGGATGTGGTGATGACCATTTCTACAAGGGCTAAAACACAACACGGCTTGCTTTTATAGAAAACGAATCCCTCTGATAAATCAGAATTAAGAATGCTTAGGTCTACCTCTGCTGCGTTTTCCTGTGTAAGAGGAGGCTCAAGACAATCGAGGCTGCTTTGCCTAATCGGTTTCCTTTAAACCTAAAAAGAAGAAGCCTGTAGCAAAAAGCCTCCAATTAATTCCCCAGCAATCTGTCTTCCCACACATGAGAGTCTGTGAAAATGGTTTGCTCTGAAACTGCATATGCAGCTGTTTTTGCGATCCACTCTCATTACTGTATTATTTTACATCGTTATGCCTCCGCGGAGATACGCTCCCATGCCGTTCAATTCGATTATCGACGCACAAGTTCTGCCTAATATCATACAGCCATGAATATTTATGTCACTCATTCCCTCACAATAAGAAAATGTAGATTTGGATTCGGTTACACAGCTTTTTCCACATCATCTGAGTCTCTCTTTTTAGAACTTGAGGTACTATATCACTCTGTGAATGAGAGATGGAGGCTTATGATACAGTACTAACTTATGTAAGCCCGAGGCGGATTAAAACTGATTAAATCTTAAAGTGTCACTGTCTCCCGTATGCTGACTTGTTTCTGCTTTACACTGAGAGAGTCTTGGTGTTGTCTAAAGTCTTCTGTGGATAAACCTGGTGCATTATGGGTAATGCGCTTTTTCCCTGCAGGCCCCTGACTCAGGAGGAGATCGCTCAGCGTAGAGAGCTGGCCAGACAGAGACATGCAGAGAGACAAGCAGCCAGTCAGGGCTCTGATAACCCAGAGGCCTCCAACACCACCAAGCCAGGCAAGTAGGAAGTTCTGTTTTGTGTATGTGTGTGGGTATGTATGTGTGTGTGTTTGTTTGTGCATGCTTGAGGGCTGTTCGATGAATCCCACTCTTCAGCTACTGTTCAGATTTTTATAATGTTCAGGTATTTAATGGCAGTGTAGAGAAAGGGATTGGACTAAATGCATGTCTTATGTGGTTTACTTTTCACGTGTTCTTAATTAGGTATTAGTTTTGTAAGTAAATGCTATATATATATATATATATATATATATATATATATATATATATATATATATATATATATATATATATATATAATGTGTGTATATATATATATATATATATATATATATATATATATATATATATATATATATATATATAATATATATAATGTATATATATATGACAATTTATGTTTCTTAAAATTGATATTACCTGCAATATACATTACATTACAGCATTTGGCACACGCCCTTATCCAGAGCGACTTGCAATTATTTCATTTATACAACTGAACAGTTGAGGGTTAAGGGCCTTGCTCAAGGGCCCAACAGTGGCAGCTTGGCAGTGCTGGGATTTGAACTCTTAACCTTCTGATCAGAAGTCCAACGTCTTTAACGCTGAGCTACCATTTCCCAAACATTTGGCTGTATTCAGAGTCAAGTTAATACTGAAATTGTGCACATTGGTATTCAGATCTCAGATGTAACTACAGACTTGAGCATTATTCAGAGATTTGCATGATAACTGAGGGGCGTTCCTCAGTCTCACGTGAGTCTGACCACTGACCATCATATTTGTCTTTTTTTCCTTTCATTTTTTAAATTGTCTCTTGCTTTCATGTCCATCAAATTACATTTGACTGTAAATCTGTTTCTGTTAGCTCTCAGTATAAAGTCCTGTGACTGCGAGTGAAACAGGCCATTATTAGGCTGAAACATCAACCCAAACCCATCAGAGAGATAGCAAAAACATCAGATGTGGCCAAATCAACTATTTGGTACATTCTTAAAAAGGAAGAATGCACGGATGAGCTCTGGAACACCAAAAGGCCTGGAAGACCATGGAAAACAACTGGGTAGATTAAGAGTAATTCTTACCCCAGGGAAGAAAAACCCCTTCAGAATAGTCGGCCAGATCAAGAGCACCATCTAATTCGACAATCAAGAGAAGACTTCTGCTCAGATTAAGCCAAATGCTTCACATCTTGTTAGATGGTGCTTCACACTGCAGATGGACAATGAAGCATACTTTGAAACAACCCAAGACTTATTTTTAAGGCATATAAATGGAATGTTCTGCCACAACCAAGTCAATCACTTGACCTTAATCCAATTGAGCATACATTATACTTTGCATTAATTTGAACATGAACTACAATTTTGAAGGTAAAATGCCCTAAGAACTAGCAGGAACTGAAGATGGCTGCAGTAAAGACCTGGCAAAGCATCAGCAGGGAAGAAACCCAGCATCTGGTGATGTGTATGGATTCCAGAAAGGATTTGCAACCAACTATTAAAAATGACAATTTAAATAATGATTGTTACTTTACTATTTACCAATTACCAATTGGTCCCTTAAAAAAGGGATGGCCGCATATAAAAAAAGCTGTAATTCCTACACTGTTCACCCAGTCAAGTCTACACTATGAGCTCATTTTCATTATGTAATTTTAGCTCCGATATATTGTGGTAGACAGCTAATCAATGTCCTATTATTTATGGACCTGACTGTAGGTTCCACAACCCCACTATGTTATACCTCTAGAATTGACCTAACTGTTTGTCTAGGTCATGCTTACCAACAAGAAAGTGGGATATTACCTTTTTTTGCTCAATATGTTGTTACCCCTACCATTTCCTTAAAACAGCACCAATCCTATCCACTAGGGTTCTTGTAGTGTCTTGAAACACATCTTGTCAATTTTAGCCCACTGACTGCGTGCACAATTCAACTATTCAGTTTGTAGGGCCTACTTTGGTGATCCACTGGAGAGATTAGATCTCACAGTTGGCTTGGGAATGTCTAGGGATCCCCTAGGAGGAGCTGCAGTCTGTGGCTGGCGATAAAGAAGTCTGGGCTGGCCTTTTCAGCCTGTCGCCACCATGATGCCCACCAGGAGGCATGGAAAGAAAATAATCCCTGCTGTTCCGAATATTCCCAGATTTTCCATGGGATTGAGGTCTGTTGATATTGCAGTCCAGTCAAAGTATTCCATTATGCTCGTTGAACAAGTCTCACACAAATTCCTCCCTGTCATGTTCGACAGTCAGAGTGCCTGTGTTGTGATCTGCATGGACATGAAACATAATGGACAACATTAGAGTCTGTGCAACAAGTAACAGAGTGGTTTGACCAAAAATAACTATGAGTTACTGATGGATAATATATGTTTTTTGCCCTCTTGCTCAATTTGGTGACCAGCAATCAATGCATTTGAATACTTAATATTTTATCTGGTTGTCTGTGAGTGCATACATGTTTTAATCTATATGTATTCTCATTTGTCTTTTCCTTACTCTGTCTTTGTGTTGGTGTATGTGTTTGCAGATACTGACGGGTTGTGCGTGCAGACGGAGGCCCTGACAGTGAAGTCCACATCCGAAGAGCAGGACAAGGAGTATTTTGTAGCCTTTGCACGTGTCTACAGTGGAGTAGTGCGCAGGGGTCAGAGAGTGTTTGTGCTTGGACCCAAGTACGACCCTGCCATCACCCTGCAGACGGTGAGAACTCTACCTTTAACTATTCATGCTAATGTGTAATATTAACAAAAAGTAATGGTGATCACTTAGTCCAATCACATAGTCATAATGCTAATTGTGTCTTTCATTCATAATGATCAACATTAACATTTTAAGGGGATGCATTAAGGCAGGGATTCTCTCATCATGTCAAGCTCGGTGTAGCCACAACGTCCAGCCACAATGTCTCTAATGTCCTGCATGCAATCTTTCAGTCTCTCAGTGCTTTAAAAAAGCCATTAGACCAACCGTGTTGCCTTTATGGAGTCCTTAGGGAGTTAGCTAGTGCTAACCATTAAGACCTTTTTAGCATTGTTCATGTGGCAGCACTGACAGAAGAAAGAAGATGGAAATTGGATGCCCACTAGGGAGAAAAGTGCTCAGAGTGTTTGGTTACCACTGATGCACCTTTCAACCTGATGGCATGACATGACGATCAAATGCATAATGGCATTCACAAGTACTGTAATCCTGAGGGACCCTTATGTTCAAACCTAAGAGGACATTTGACCTATGACCACATGTGCATTGTAATATTTGTAACATTTTTCTTTTTTTTTTTTAAAAATGAAAACTAATGTGGATTCAGGTTCACATCTGCACACTGGCTTTCATTCATTAATATTTATTAATGCTAGTGTTGCACCATCAGCACATTTCCTTATATTCAGTCACTAGAGGATTGTGTTTTGTGCTGATCTCTGATCATCCACCTGCACTGAACCATCACCTCATAAAATGGCTCACTGAATCAACCTGATTTTGCATTTTGTATTTTGTATTCTGAGTGAATCCAATGTGAACGCTCAGGGGCAGCCCAGATCTGAGGCAACCTGGAGATGCAGCGTGTGGTGGATTTCTAAACAAGAAAGTTTACTTGAGGCTAAAATGAAACTGCCTCTGATAGTGTTGTTCCCTTTCTGGGACTCCTTGCCAAAAATTGTACAGCATGTTTTAGTTTTCTCACACATAGGTAGATGTAAATTCAGGATTTACACTTGAACATTAATCATTATAAGAATAATCCTGAATGCCCACCTTGTCGCCAAGTCTTATTCAGCATCAGGATCAATTTTCTGGGCCCCCGAGTGCACGACTGTCTAAGGTTTAATCGTTTGATTTGAAAATTATGAATTTAAATATTGCCATAGCAATCAGTGGGTGGGGAGCTCGTGGAGCAAGTAGGGATGAGTGCATGTTTTTGAATATTTGATTTTTGAGAAATCATAAAAACTCATAATTTTGGAAAAGTTTTGTATATATGTATTTATTTATTTATTTATTGTTGGAATTTTTCCAACCTATTCATTTTGTCCCATCTGTCATACAGTGGATATAAAAAGTCCTGTTTTTGTGATAAAAACATTAAACCAAGATAAATCATGTCAGAACTTCCCCACCCTCAATGTGAAATTACAGCGTATAAAAAAAATAAATAAATAAGTGAAAAACAGTCAAACATTTTAGGGAAAAATAAGAAAAAGTCAAAAACCTACCAAGGAGGCTGCCAGGAGACTTATGGCAACATTAAAAGAAGCTGCAGGAATATCTGACAAGCACTGATTACTCTCTGCATATGAAACAGTCTCTCCTATTCTTTCCTATTCACACACACAAAAAAACATCCAAGCTCAACTAAATCACCCCAAACAATGTGGCAAAATTTGCTATGGTCTGATGAGACCAATTGCAAAAGGTATAATAATTCCATAATTCCAAAAGTTATGTTTGGTGCAAAAAAAGCACATCAACAAAAGAACACCATACCTATGGTGCAGCATGGTGGTCGCAGCATCATGCTTTTCTTCAGCCAGAACTGGGGCTTTTATCAAGGTGGATGGAATCATGAATAGCTACAAATGCCAGTCTATTTCAGTGCAAAACATTCATGTGTCTGGTAGTAAGGAATTTTACCTTTCAGTATGACAGTGACCCAAAGCATAGATCCAAATCAACAAAGGAATGGCTTAACCAAAAGAAGATCAATGTTTTTGAATGGCCTTGCATGAGCCCAAACCTGAATCCAGCTACCTCGAGCGGGCTGTGCACAAGAGATGCCCTCACAGTTCGACAGATCTACAATATTTTTGCGAGAGGAGTGTGGGAAAATATTGTCGCGTTGTGCTATGCTGATAGTCTCTTACCCAAAAAGACTAAGTGGGGTAATAAAATCAAAAGGTTCTTTAAAAAAAGTGCACACTTATGCGACTAGGTCATTGTAAGCTTTTTCTTTTTCCCCTATAAAAGTTTCTGATTCTTTTTCACTTTATTTGTATTCTGTTCAATTGCACATTAAAGGTGGGAAAAGATTTGACGTGATTTATCTTAGTGTCGTTATTTTACATCACAAAAACCTGCCATTTTAAGAGGTGGGTAGACTTTTTATATCCATTGTAGTAGTCTGTGCCAGTGGTTGATCTTTAAAAGGTAAGCACCAAAATTTTAGTCTTATTCAACAGTACATACTCCCATAAAATGTCAAATCTAAAGCAAGACTGTTCGCTCTCTCTGTCCAAAGGAAAATGGTAGCTTAGTTAGGACAAACTGATTTTGTCGCTCGTCATCTGTGTGCAGCTGACTAACTCTTAGTGTATCTTAGTATAAAGAGACAGTTAACTTGCCTAGTTAAACATGCTGTAAGATAACTCGCCACCTCGTCATGATGTTGTCAAAATAAATGAAGCTTAAATGTGGAATGTGATTGCCGACACTGGCTGTACCGACTTTAAAGTGTTACTCTAAAGTGTTGGGCGACTGTGGCTCAGGTGGTAGAGCGAGTTGTCCACTAATCATAGGGTTGGTGGTCCGATTCACCCACGTGACTCCACATACCAAAGTGTCCTTGGGCAAGACACTGAACCCCAAGTTGCTCCTGATGGCAAGCTAGTGCCTTGCATGGCAGCTCTGCTACCACTGATGTGTGTGTGGTCCAATGAGACACAGTGTAAAGTGCTTTGTAGAACTGCTAAGGTTCAAAAAAGAAAAACGCTATATAAGTGCAGACCATTTGCCATTACTCTCTGTACTTCATACTGCCTAGCAATGACAGTGATACACACTGATAAAGATATGTGTGCCATAAAAGTAATTTTTCATGTGTGGGAGGCAGATTAATTTGAATAATGCCTTGAGAAAATAAAATGATCATTTTGCCTGAAATGCCCCACGCCTTCAGTCAGGTGAACACAGGTGAAAATACGCAGGACTGTGAGTGTGAAAGCGGTGTGTACTTAAGTACATTGAATATTCTGCAACAAGCCGGTTTCAAAGAACTATCTTACACTTTAGAGCTTTACTTTAAACAGTTAAATGTTCTTGCATTTTAGTGACATGCCCTCAAAGCAGCCTCAATTCTTGAGAAAAGAAAGTGTTTCACTTTGCTGCAATGTGAATGTATGGAGTTAGCGCTCTCCTCCAAGCACTTTTAGCTGCACATTGATATTACATGAGCATGTATTAAGAAACAATAATGAAAAGCGGCTTTAAAAAAAGTGTTTCTACTTGTCCAAAAAAATTCCAGTTTTTATTCACTATAATCAACCCACTTTAAACCATTGTACTTTGACTCTCATTCATCATCATCTGTAATTCTCTGTCTCTCTCTTTCTCTCCCAGCTGACCGATGAGTGTTTAGTCCCTGACTCCATGCCCAACATACCCCACATGGCCTGCTGCACTCTGGATCGGTTGTACTTGCTGATGGGACGAGAGCTGGAGGAACTCGATGAGGTTCCAGCAGGCAACGTTCTGGGTAATACAGCAATTCCACAATGTCCCAAGGTCTAGCCTCAAAGTCTCTAATGTGCTGTGTGCAATATTTCAGTCTCTTGGGTACTTTGCACAAAACCCTTGTATGTGCTTTAGGGCTACATGGGGAATCTATAGGGAGTCAGGTGGTATAACCATTAAGGCCTTTTTAGCAACATCCTTGTCGTGGCACTGACACAAGCAGAAAAATAATCTGGAAATTGGACTGGGGAAAAAGTGTTCTCCCTGACGCTCATTACCAACTGATCCCAAATCAGCTTGCTCTGCTGCACTTCCTTATGATTATAAATGTGTGCTGTCTGATGTGGGCTCAGCAGTTGTACTTTCTTATATCATGCAGTATGCTGTGAGACACAACTTAGTTTTGTTTGCTGTCCACTTGACCAAGTCTTTTTATAGAAATTTTGTTGTTGTTTTAGTTGTTTTAATTTTCCCCTTACCCCAGTCAATCAGCCAAGACTGGTATCCAATGTTTGCTTCTTTAGGTTTTTGAACTATGAGACTAATGTAGCTAAGAATTAGGGATGTGTTGATACCATTTTTTTTTTTTTTCAGAGTACAGGCACATGTTTTTTGAAGTAACCTATTTAGTATTAATCAATCAGTGGCATCATGGAATATTTGATTTAGCTCGGTTTATGTTTTTAAATAGGTGAAACGCATACACATGCATGTAAACGCACATAAAGTTAGCTAGTTCATTTTAGAAGTGCATTAGCTAGCCTCGCACCTCCGATGTTGGGGGTTCGAATCCCTCCTCTGTGCACGGAGCTTGCTTGTTCTTCACATGCTTTGGGGGTTTCTTATGGGTACTCCAGTTTCCTCCCCAGTCCAAAAGCATGCGTTGAATGTTGATTGACATTTCCAAAGTATCTCTTATGTGTGAACGTGTGTGCGATTTTGCCCTGCTATGGGATGGCACCCTGACCACCCTGTCAATGACTGATGGATCGATTGATCGATTAGGTTTTGTTTCACTTTGGTAAAGCTCTTCTTTTTTTTTTTTTTTTTTTTTTTTTTTGGTCTTCATTCCATCAAAAGCTGCGGCTGCCCATGATTGTCAAGAACAGCATACTGGCTGAGGCTTGTCATTTTCACTCACCTAGGCTTGTCTGTCGGCATTTTTCTCACCTAGCTAGTGTTTGCTGCAGTCTTGTTTGCTGCTCTGTGCTGCTAGACATGAACTCTTAGTACTGAGGAGTTTAAGATTTAGGTTTAAATTCTTTTATCAGGTTACTTGTATTGTAGGAAGATGCTGCAGTACTTCCTCTTGAGATTTTCACAGAGCACAGTTTGCCGTCTGCTTTGATTTGATTGTCGTAATTAATACATCCAGATGTAACATCCTCTGTCACATCATGTTGTCTGTTCATAAGCATGACAACTTACACTAGGCTTAGTGTATCAGAGAATTTTTTATCAGATAGATACCAGTGTAGATTCAATACTGCTAAGATGTAAAGGAATATTCTAGCCAACTGCATGTTCAAATCATTAAAGATTCACCTCAGAAGGCACAATCTGGCCCACAGTACCATTTCTACATGAACAATTTCATAAATGCCAGAATACTTCAGTATTAAAAATATACATATCAAAATTGAGCTATATTTTAATCCAAATCACTTCTAATGTACCATTCAAATTTTGAATTATGTGCATCGAAGTATATGCAGAGGAAAAAAGTGTTTCCATTGTCACAATGTCTAACACAGAGTTTGATTCAGAATCCGTAATCAAAGCTGTATGATTTTAACCCTTTACTACATGATGTTGCCATATGGCAACAATTAATTTATCTCCAAAACAAAACTACTATTTTCTTATGCAACTGGAAATAGTAGGCTTTAACATTGATGTAACAAAAAAATGCCATTTCACATGACCAGGAAGTGCTGTTTGCACATCTTTTTCTGCAATCGTATGGCATGATGGTCATCATCAGAGTGCTCTCAAAATTTGATAAATGTTTCAATATTTAGGCAAAACTACTTAAAGGAAAAAATAGAAACATTATTTGAGATAACATAACATTTATTTTTTGTCCTTTAAACAAGTTTATATATTTTAAGTGTTCTATTAAATGGTAAAATGTAATTGTTGCCATATGGCAACAACATGCGATAATGGAACTGTGGTATATGTGTTCATGAATTGAAACAGGCACTAGACTTCAAAAATAACACTAGTGTTCTCTAATAATATATTTACATTTTTTCACATTCAATGTAAGAAAAACTGTTGTCATTTCAGACCTTTTGCAATTGAACTTTTTCTAAATGTATTGTCAAGTGAAAGAATTAATAATTCAAGAGACATCATCACAAAGATACTTCACCCAAAACTGAGACAAGTTTGTATGACAATACCTTGATGCTTTAAGCTTCCATTAATTTTTAGTTGTATAAAAATAATAATAATAATAAAAAACAACCTTCGAACAATAGTCCTGTGACCTTACTACATTCAGGGTAAGGGAAGAAATGTAACATATATTGTCTAATAAGTTTTTTTTTTTTTAAATGTATATGTATAATATATAGGTTTCTGCCTTCCTCTCTCATCTCTGTGTAGTTGCACTTCTGTGTGGGTTAGCTCTGACCTCTTTAACTGAACGCACCAAAGTCTATGTGTGCATAGATAAAGGGAGCGTGATGAACTCTGCTAACATGCATCATCAGCTTTTGCCTGCAGCTCCATTAAAAGCTTTACACAGGGGGACAGTTGGCAAGAGATCTAACAGTATCAGATCTTGTGATTCACGTCCAGGTTCCCCCTCCCAGCAATTAAATTCAATTTATGGGCCGTAGCGTTCCTGCACTCCAACATCTGTATCTATGTTACATTCAGTCATGACTGAAATTTCTGTCTTTATTTATAAGACTCCTCTCATCTCTCATTTAGCTGTGAACTCAAATTCTTGTACTCAGTCTTGCACTGATGCATCTTTTAACCTGATGGCATGAAGTGATGATCAAACACATAATGGAATTCACAGGATTTGAATCATGAGGGACCCTTACTTTCTAACCCAATAGACCTTTTTGCCTAAATCCACATGCTTTTAAAGGGATGGTTCACCCAAAAATTTAAATTCTGTCAACAATTACTCACCCTCATGTTGTTCCAAACCCATAAGACTTCATCTTTGTAACACAAATGAAGACATTTTTTTATGAAAAATTCTTCACTAAAAACGTCTGCTCTCGTGATACAGCGTGACCCAGAAGCGCTGCACTGTTTACAGCAGAGGAAGAGGGACTCTGTACGCAAACTGAGTCACATAGAACAATTTTTTTAACAAAGGTGTCTGCAGTTTTTCAACATAGAGGAGGACTTAAATTTTTTTTTTGTCTACTCTCACACTTTTTTGTCCTCTTTCGTGTCAACACAACACGCATGCGCTGTGATTCTCTCATGTATGCACGTCAGAGGTCTATGTGGAAGTGAAGATATTTTGTGAATAAAAACATTTTAGTTCATTTTAGTTTTTTGTGCACACACAGCATTCGTATCGCTTCATAAAATTGGGATTAAACCACTGGAGTCACATGGATTACTTTTTATGATGCCTTTATGAACTTTTTGGAGCTTGAAAGTTTTGGTTACTGGAATGTAAATAGAGGGACGGAAATCTCCCCGGTTTCATTAAAAACGTCTTCATTTGTGTTCCAAAGATGAACGAAAGTCTTTTTGGTTTGTAACGACATGAGGGTGAGTAACTGATGACATAATTTTCATTTTTGGGTGAACTATCTCTTTAACCTCGTACTTTGTGGCTACAGTTGTATTCAGTTGACTGACTAGCAACTAAGATGGCCAACTCTAAGGATAAAAGAGTGGTAATAGGAATACAATAACGGAGTCTGTTGTTACGGGGGGAGGGGGGAATTAAATGATGCGGTGTTGTGATGTGCAGAGGAATATATACAATCCCTGAGTTGATTATGTTCTTATAACATGGGTTTTTTCCTATAACAATTTGAGAACTTTAACAAATTTAAATTTATTAAAGAATGACGCACCATACGTTTTTATCCATTTATAGTTGTGTTTGATGCTGTGGAAGTCTCCAAAAAATGTCACTTATGTTATTCCTTCACCAGCCTCTCTTTGTTTCTCTCTTGAAATTAATATGACACAAAACATTGCTGCTTGTCATGTTAACAGGAAAACTCAAGGCCCCCTGTCCTGAAGACTTGCCCTTGTTAGAAAACATGGTTACTACTTCTGACTGTTACAAAGCTATACCACTTGAGAATTCTTCCAAAAAAAATCAATGTCTACTCACACAAAATAGAACTTTTCACTTTTTAATAATAAAAAAAAACATTATATGAATCATGTAAGATCTTATTAGAACTAAAAGATAAAGTATAAGAATGAGTGCATTAATTTAAACCTATAATTTGCCTTGCCATCGATACTACTATCCGAGCCATTTTCATTGATTCATTTTCTATGACAGCACCTTCTGACCAATCAGTATCAATATTTAACAGTGCAGTGGTTTTAAAATGTTTTAACATTAGCTTTTTTTTTCTTCTCTTATTCCATCTCAAATGGATTCTGTTTTGTGTTAATCTCTTATCAGCCTCCTGCATCCAGCTTCACTCATACCTGCAGCAGCAGCCGAGCGACTCTTAGTAACACGGCTCTACTAAAATGGCTGATCATCCAGTGTGAAAGCCCAGGGGCAGCACTGATCTCATGCAGCTTGTGCTAGATTTCTAACCAAGCATGGTCACTTGAAGCTAAAATGAAACTGCTCCTAGTAGAAACAAAAATCACTGCCTTTGTTGTGACCTCTATAAGCTGTGTCTGTTGCTGCTTCTTTATGTTTACACTGGAGCTATGAGGCTGGTGTAGCTACGAAGTAAAGAAATTATATGCATCCTTTCGCTCAGCAGTGCATATATGTACATAAACGGTTTTTAATAGAATAAAACACTGGTATAAAAATTCAAAGTATATTTTCATCCGAATCACGTCTGTGAATCTGCAATTGCACCTTCAAATTTTGAGCTACGCCTCAGACGTGAATTTGTTTTGTGGCAGAAGTGAAATCGAACAGTGTGCTGAGGAAGATCGTGATTCCAGCTTTAAGATAGCGACTGCTACAGTACAGTTTTTAGCTCTGTGTCATGAAAGGCGTGCACAGACGGGTGCAAGTTCAGTTGAAGATTTTTAATGTGAGGCAAGCAGACAAATCCAAAACATGATCAAAAACGTGATACACAAACGGGCAAGGGTTGGGCAATGTGCAAACAGAGATAACAGGGGCAATACAAATACCCAAACCAAGAAACCAAAACAAGATCAAGAAACAAGGCAAACACGCACCGAACCAAACGCTCTGTAGAGTTTGGCGGCAGAAGACTAACAATACTGCACAAAGACACACTGGGTGTTTAAGTATACAGATTAATCAAGGGGGAGATGGGAACAGGTGTGCTCGAGCATGACATGAGGGAAACAACCAATAACATTACAGAGGTGGAGACAGGAAAAAAACAGAATCACATGTGGTAACATAAACAGAGACATGTCAATGCGAGCACGTGCAGCGCTCAGCTTTCGGAGGAAATCTCTGACACTCTGTTGTTCATTTTAAATGTCATACATTGTCACAAATCAGATTAGGAAGTCGCCTTTGCTGCAACATTTTGGAAATCATTTTCATATGCAGATAAATTTCATATTCATTCATGCAACCTGAAGTTGATTATGTTCCTATGACAAAAGATTTTTTCATCTCTCCATTTAGGTTGTGCAAATTTTTTCTAGAGTAGAAGCATTGGAGATGGGGGTTTTAGTAACATCTAGACCCCCACCTTTAAGCACAAACACTTGCCTTTAAGCCTGAAAACAAAATCATGGGTAGAAAGTACAGACTTGAGAATGAAATTTTTTTTTTTCTTTGCTGCCACATGTAATGTAGTATAACATGAAAGCAAGAGACAATTTAAAAATGGAAAGTAAGAATGTGAAGATTATACGCATATTGGCAAGATATTCCTGTATGAATTGTCCTAGCTGTAATTATCACATGCGTGCAGGGCTGTATTAAATTTCGTAACAACATATTGTCCTGTTGTCATGCGCCTCCCTAAGTTTCAAATCAATCATGTTGAATTCATTACTTTTAAAAATTGATGAATTTGCTCAACACTAATCCTCTTAACACAAAAGGTATTGTTGATTTTTTTTTTTTTTTTCCTTTGTTTTTGTAGCCTTGAACTCCTTCCCCGGTTTCAGAATTCAGTATTGACCGAAGGCCTGGAACTGTTTATTGTACGGGATATATTTTTTTCGCCCATCAATTGTGAACAAGAGGTGCATTAATGTATTGACGTTGTTGTCTAATCCTAGCACGCTATGTGTGAGCATGTGTGTGTGTTTTATGGAGAGTGTGAGAGCTCTTATCAATAACCCGATCTGGCCTTTTGTATCCGTCTATGGGCTTTATTTCATTTATTTCAACTCGGTTTGGAAAGTGAGGCTTGGAGCAGCTATAACTCGATGTGAATTGTGTTAGCAAGCGTGCTCGTGTCGTCGGGGTGAGTTCAACTGGCGAGGTGTTAATGCATGTTTTTATAACAGAGAGACAGGCAGGTTGTCTGCCTCTGGGACACATGTGGAGGTTTTCGGTTAGGCAGAGAAAGTGTGTGTTGTGTGATTATAAATGGAATGGTATAATAATTCTATAACCCAGTGTCATTTTTTTTTCTCAGTGCATTTGGACATGCTTATGGTTACACAATATATTGCATTAGTGCAATATTTAGCACTCCAGTGAATGGCACCTCTGTTATAGTCTCACCAGAGATTATAAAAACAAAAAAAAAAACAATATCCTTTCTTTTCCAGTCGATCGTAAAGTCACCACAGAAACTCTAGCTAATACTAAGATGATAATTATGAAAATAAGTGCTCACATGCTAGCTCATTAAATAAAAAGCTACCATAATTAGCTAGCTTATGCTTTGTGTCCATGTTCCAAAATAACCAAGCAACAGAGTTTCACAAATTTAATAATTAGCATATTGAATTTATCAAACCAACTCCAAAACAATACATGCCACTAGTAAAGTTTCTATGATGTAATCAGCTATATTGTTGGAACACATAATAATTAATAATTATTAATAATTAATAGTGTTAATAATATAATGGTTTTACATTTCCTGACCTAGATATACCGTCATAGTCATAGAATATGTCATATAAAGAATCATCATAGTACCAGTCGTGGTAAAGGCAGAAAGTGGAGAACAAAGAGGCTTTAGATGTGGAAGGAAGATCTGTCTTTAAACCACATGATGGAGTGAAAGTAGGGGGGCGTTTGACCCAAGTTCAACCATCCAGACCCCCTTAAAGACACCGCCCAAACCACATCACACAACACACACACCCCACAAATTCAAAGACTGATCATCATGGCTGAGTTATACTGTTCTGCAAGGCAGAAATGGGAATGAAATTACGGAGGGAGAGGAGGGAAGACATGCCTTTTCGAATTGTGGCTTCCTTCCAGCTGGTACACAGTATTCATCAAGAGCGATGTTAATCCCAGCCTCTCGTCTTTGAACTCATGTTCAACATGACAAATCAATTGAATGGACTCATCTATCAACTGCAAGATTATATATTTAAGGAAATGGTTCAACCAAAAATCAAGTGTGTGTGTGTGTATGTATATATATATATATATATATATATATATATATATATATATATATATATATATATATATATATATATATGTGTGTGTGTGTGTGTGTGTGTGTGTGTGTGTGTGTGTGTGTGTGTGTTTTTATTTCACTTACCACAAATATTCTAGAAAGATTGAAGGGCTTGTACTTGTGCACTACTGATAAAAAAAAAAAAATGCAATGGAAAGTTGATGTAGATATGGAATGTCTTTTTGACACCAGTGATCAATCACGAATGTCCGTTCAAACAAATTGTAAAATCTTCTATCTGGAAATGGAGCCATAATCTTTATGTAAAAAAAAAAAAAAACACAGTGTCATTGGGGCCAGAAATTTATGGTCTACAGAAACCACACAGATGACAGATGGTCATTTCAGATTCAGAGACTTGAGCGCTGTAGCCCCTTATTTCGAGCTATACAAAACATTCAGTGACATAGAAGCAAGGAGAAAACCGAGCAAAATGCAGTCAAAATAGAGTCACAAATATATGTTTACTGGTAATATGGGTTGTCGTGTTTGCTTGTGAAGTCGTAAGGTCAAACTTGCGTACCCCCTCCTTTCCTGAACGCTTAGGCTATATTTACTGCTGTAAATACTGTATGATAAGCAATTACCATCCTACCATGCTATGTGGTGTGTATAAAAAAAAAAAAAAAAAAGCTTAGTAGGCCCAGTTGACCAAGATTTTGGATCAGGATGGCAAGCAGTTTCATTATTGGGGCTGGATGCAGGAGCTTCGGTCACAAAAACTCATGAGAGTGTCAATAGGTATAGTGACTAAAGTTACATGCGAGTTTAGATCTATGGGTAAATCAGAAATATAAGGAAAAAACAGAAGAGAAACTGTTCTTCAGGTGACTGACAATGTAAATTTTCAGACTGTCAGCTAGAACAACTACACCGAGAAGGCTATTATTGTAATAATGCAGTGCATAAGATCCCATTTGAGAGCTCAATAGTGCTAAAACGATACAGAGATGTGGAAAAAAGTGATCTGGTCAGATGACTCATCCTTCACCATCTTCTCAACAAGTGGGCTAGTGCATGTGTGGTGTATACCAAGGGAATGATACAGACCTGAATGCTTGACCCCTACAGTGAAAGGTGATTCTATTATACTGTGGGAGGTAGTTATTTTGGTTATTTTGATGGCAACATTTGAGGCCACTTTAATAAAGCGAAAGGTCACAAATCATTAGAAACACATTCCGACCGATCACCTTTCTCATTTGATGAAACATTTCTATCTGGATAGGAGTGGTCTCTTCCAGGATGACCCCACCCACTGCAGTTTTGTAGACACTCGAAACGCTTTTACTTTGAATGGGGGAAATCTCCTCAAGCATCACCAGTGTGTCACATCCTCCTGGATGATGCGACGGCAGCCATAGTACGCCACAATGCCCACCACACACCAGCTATTCGTGGAGAGGAGAGGAGAGTGATGTAGCCAATTCAGGGTTGGAGATTATTAATGGGCCATAATAGATAAGGGCCAATGGGGGAATTTCACCAAGACACCGGGGTTATTCCCCTACTCCTTTACTAGAAGTGTCATGGGATTTTTTTAATGACCACTGAGAGTCAGGACCTCGGGTTTAAGGTCTCATCCGAAAGACGGTGCTGTTTTTACGGTATAGTGTCCCCATCACTATACTGGGGCATTAGGCCTCACACAGACCACAGGGTGAGCACCACCTGCTGGCCTCACTAATACCACTTCCAGCAGCAACCTTAGTTTTCCCCAGGAGGTCTCCCATCCAGGTAATAACCAGACTCAGCTTCCATATCTAGACCCTGCTTAGCTTCAGTTGGAAATCAGGTGAGAACTGCAGGGAGATATAGCTCTGGCATATCCCATTGTCCATAGTGTGAGAATGTGTGTGATTGTGCCCTGCGATTGGTTGGCACCCCGTGCAGGGTGTGTCCCGCCTCGTTCTCCGAGTTCCCTGGGATAGGCTCCAGACTCTCCCACTACCCTTTGTAGGATAAGCGGTATGGAAAATTGATGGATGGAATGGATTTTCTATACAGATATGACATTAACTTAAGAAAAACTGAGATAGTATATGTCTGAAATAGTAATATTTAGTTATTACTGCATACTGGTGTTTCAAACCCATAATTTCCCTGTAGTTTATTGTTTCTACAGCCACTGGAGCACGACTATTGATCAGCTCATTTCTGGTCAGGTGATGACCTGGGTTTCCACATTCGGGACGATGCATCTGTCTTTCATTCTCTGTCTGTCTCTTTTCCTCCCTCTATGCAGCCTTCTCTATTCAAGAAAGAGTCTTTAAGGAATTTAATTTGACCTTATTTTGTTTCAAAACTGTCAGTTTTTTTAAAATCAAAGAATTATAGCATTTTAGAATTAGCTCTCTCTCTCTCTCTCTCTCTCTCTCTCTCTCTCTCTCTCTCTCTCTCTCTTCCCTCGTGAAAAACTAGGAGTAAGGGCTCTTGCACTTTTCTTGCTGTCTTTTCTTTTCTCTCTATCTCTTTTTTTTCTCCCACTCAGCCATGACTGCATGTAGATGAATGCCATTCTTTCTTTGACCCCCCCACACTTTTTGTTAGTCTTCCCCCCTCTTTTCTCTCTCTCTCTCTCTCTCTCTCCCTCCCTCCCTCCCTCCCTCCCTTCAGTCTTCATTATCCAGAAGGTTTTGCTTTATGTAAACATCATAAAGATCATAAACATCATTTTTTTCCAATAGCATTGAATGCCCCCTTATATATATATATATATATATATATATATATATATATATATATATATATATATATATATCAGTTCTTTGCCATAACTACATGCTCTCTCTTTGCTCTTTCTTTCTCTATGCTCTTTCTTTCACCCTTCTGCCTCAAAACCACTGAGCCACCATCATTTCTTACTGAACAGAGAATGAGGCTCTGATCCTTTTGTGCTCTGTGTGTGGAACTATCCACTATGCACTGCTAATTTGATCAATCATAAAAGCTGGGTAATGTTTGCCTAATAATGATTAACATGGTAATTATTTTACTTTGGCTGACTGACTAGGCTTGGGCCACAGGCTTTGTGCGAGCACTTCAGGATATCTGATCCTCAAACGGGCTTTAAATGATTCCGGTGCTTATTTTGTCAATAGCCAGTCCTGTGTAGCAGAATTCCTCGTGGCCTTGCGTGCTATGAGCTGCTGCAGTGTTGGACTTGGCCACTGTCATGTTTTCACTGGTTTCTGTCTTACATTAAGCGTTTCTGTCTACTTGGATCCCCATCTGCTCATTTTATAAATGTTCAGGATGGGTGGATGGATGAATAGCTAGATGACTAAATAAATGCATATTAAATTCATACTCCTGGGATATGAAGTGGTCCTAGTGTAAGGGCTTTTCATCCTTTTCATTTGTATTTGGTTGATGTTTAAAAAGTCTGCCACATTGTGTCTATTTTTGTCATGTTGTGAATGTTTTTGTCATGTTGTGTTTGTTTTTTTTTTTGTCTTTAATAACAGAAGTATGACACAGATGACATTTACCTAGTGTGGATAGGAGATGGAGAGCAGCACATAATTGCCATTAACACATTGTTTTTTATTTGTATTTTTTATGCAACCCAGAAACTACTGTACATTGTGTCATAGTATAAGCGAACCTCCATTCAGCCCATAGCAGTTTTGACTCTTAAGCAGCTTAATATTTTCTTCGATTTTATTAAGAAATAATCCATATAAATCAGTGGAAAATGTGGTGCAGTCAAAGTCAGGCTTGCTGTAATTCCAGCAAGTTTCACTTAAAATTGTGAAAAATTATGAAAAAGATGTCTATTCTGATTCCTCATGTTGGCGTAACAATGATTACTTTGCTCTCCAGCTACAAAAATCATAGATAATCATAGAATTACAGCTATAGATTATAAATGTAAATAAAGTTTGTTTATAAAGGGGGATTTGAATAAAGCTCTCTCTCTCTCTCTCTCTCTCTCTCTCTCTCTCTCTCTCTCTCTCTCGCTTGCTCAAGCCCTGATTTACTAGCATCTCAAATAACGCATGCTAATTTGTGTGTGAATGGATTAAATTGCATAAGATGTGTTGTGGGAGATTTATAAAGAATTAGAGTGTAAATGAGGTTATATATAAAGTCATACGTTTAACTGCGAGGTGATGTACGTGTGTTGTGCTAGCCAACGAGTTATATAACAGCTTTATGCTGCAATTTATTTTGCTTGGTTTGTCAGTGTTTCTACATACTTGTGTGTTCCTGATTCTGAAAAGGATGTACGTCATCAGTGCAAGCTAATTAATCCGCTTAGTAAAAGCTGACGTGTGTGATGTAGCAGATGGTGGGATTCAGAACGAGTAGCAAGTGCTATAGATACATTGTCAAGGTGTGTCACACCATCGTGAAGCATATTTTCCGTAAATATGCATACAAATCAATCCTTTTTTTGGGGGGGGTGGGGGTTCTGAATATTAATAGTGAGTAGGTTTTTGTCCTTTCTCTGGTTGTTTTCTGAGAGAGAGAAAAAATACTTGTCTACTGGGCAACTATGAATGATAAACAATTAACCCGGACATATAATCGTGTCTTGGGTACCTGAGCTACTGAGTTGTTTTTTTTTTTGCAAGTGCAGATCCCTAAGAGAACTTTTTTCTTTTTTGTTTTTCAGATTACAGACAAAATTTAAGGCTGAAAGGTCTTCACTGAACTTCCCAAAAAGAATGAGAGTTATGAATTTTGGTTTGAATTCGGATTTGTAGCTGTCAGCTCTGATCGTTTTTTTTTTTTTTTTGCTTTTTATTTTGGCCGGGGGGGTTGGGATTGCTGTTTGTTTTAGTCCTCCTCTGGGTCGTCTAGCATTTAGACTTTGCCTCTTTATCTATCTCTCGCTTTTATTATTTGATGACAACTCTGCCATACAGATTGGTACACGGACCCGGGCTGTTCCTTCACTGGGCCCAGACCAAAAACACCAAAACAGCGCAAGTGCTGTCAGCTTCTTCCACCACAAGAAAGACTTCTCCATTTTCCCAAAGCATCCATACATACAGCAGGGCAGATGAACAAACAGCAGCTGATTATATGTGTGCGGTATTTGGCAGCTGATTTATGCGAGCGGTTCGATGTTTGATGCCATTGCTTCGGTCTCTCTGAGGTTTGAACTGTATGTGTGGAGCTTGTGCACAGCCACAATGCAAACCAGCTGCTGCAATCACAGTGTTAGTGCTACACAACGGTGGGTTTTATGAAAACATTTGTTTTTCATTACCATGTGTGTGTGAGTGCATGTTTGGGTCTGGAGAACAGGATGCATTGGAAGAATAAAGGTGGCCTGCATTCCTCTGCACTATATATACAGGGGGGGGACAAAATACTGGAAACCGATAACAATGGACCTAATAAACACCTCCAGAAATAGCTTTAATCCTGCTTGGAATGCGGTCTTGAATGCGGTCTTGAAAAAGTGGGATTTTGGGTTATTGTTTAAAAAGAAAATCTTCTATTTCTTTGAAGGATGAAGGCGGTGGATATCTGATTCATAGTCTGTGCTTCAGAACTTCCCATAAATGATCAGTGATGTTTATATCTGGTTATTGGGGAGGTGATGGACGGCATTTCATCTTGGTGTACATTGAACCACCTTTGAAACATTTTAGCAGCACATATAGGAGCATTTTGATGCTGGAATATTGGAGGATCATCAGGAAAGAGTGTTGGACCTGGTCTTATGAGCATGCAAAGCATAAATCAATGGACCTGATGATTTGAGGTGGCAGCCCATGCCATTATGGATCCTCCAACATACTTAACAGTTGGTACTAGACATCGGGCCTAATTTATAAATTTTTTAGTAAAGTTGTGTGTAAATACTGTATGTTTGTAGGCCAAGCCGAACTAAAAATTCCCACCAGATTTACAAAGTCTGTTAACAATGAATATCTTCGTCCTCACACGCATTTATGTTGATAAATGCAAAATAAATCAACCCGTAAATTACCCAATGTATTCATGGCACAGCTGATTTACACTTGATGTGATGCCTACAAAACTCCATAAAAAGTACAACTCCTAGATCTGAAAATGATTAAATGACAACGAAACTGTGAAAGAGCAACATTGCATTGTGATAGCTACCATAGAGACACACTTTTCGTATGTCCTAATTGAAAGGCTAGTCTTATTTGTCTTCATTTATGGATTTCCTTTGGATTGTTATTTGTTTATAAGTTATTTATATGAAACTGGTTAATCTTTCTTATGAGTTTTACAAAAATTTTCCTTAAATTTGAGCTTGCAGTTAAAATGAACAGGCTACTTAAACTTGATAACTTAATTCCAGTAACCCATGCTAATTATATGAGATCCATTGATGTTGACATTAGTGAGTCTTCTTATATACATAAATGTGCACTCAGGACTTGTCGTAGATCTCTTGTAGATTGGTGACGTTTATCCAGTCTTCAGCTGGACAAGCCCACTTGCCACCCACAACCATGTTACGGTCAAAGTCAGTGAGATCATATTTTTCCCCCCAGTTCTGTTGTCTGATGTGAACATTAACAGAAGCTCTTGACCTGTATCTGCATGAGTGTGTGTTGCACCATTGCCACAATTGCATGAATATGTACAAGTATTCCAAATATAGTGGCTGGTGAGTGTATACATCCATAACATTAAAACCATCTATTTAATATCGAGTAGGCCTCCCTTGTGCCACCAAAACAGCTCTGACCCATCAAGGCACGGACTCCAGAAGACCTCTGAAGGTGTGCTGTGGTATCTGGCACCAAGACATTAGCAGCAGATCCTTTAAGTGCAGTAAGTTGTGAGGTGGGGCCTCCATGGATCGGACTTGTTTGTCCAGCACATCCCACAGATGCCTGATCTGGGGAATTTGGAGGCCAAGTCTACACCTTGATTGGCCATGTGCCTCAGACCTTTCCTGAACAATTTTTGCAGTGTGGCAGGATGCATTATCCTGCTGAAAGAGGCCACTGCCATTAGGGAATACTGTTGCCATGAAGAGGTGCACCTGGTCTGCACCAATGTTTAGGAAGGTGGTAGGTGTCAAAGTAACATTCACATGAATGCCAAGACCCAAGGTTTCCCAGCAGAACATTGCCCAGAGCATCACACTGCCTCCACCAAATTGCCTTCTTCCCATTGTGCATCCTGGTGCCGTCTCTTCCCCATCTCTTTAGGTACTAACCACTGCATACCAGGAACACCTCACAAGAGGTGCTTGCTGTTTTTGGAGATGCTCTGACCCAGTTGTCTAGGCATCACAATTTGGCCCTTGTCAGAGACACTCAGATTCTTATGTTTGCCCACTAACACATCAACTTCAAAACTAAAAAACTGCTCATTTGCTGCCAAATATATCCCACGCCATGACAGGTGCCATTGTAACGAGATAATCAATGTTATTCATGTCGCCTCTCAATGGTTTTAATGTTATGTCTGATTTGGTGTGTATTTGATTTAAATATTCTCTTGTAACTTGTATGCATCCCCACCTCGTTAACATCCTCTAAACATCTTTGGTCCTCCCCCCTCTCAAAATCTTCCAGACATCTTTGTTCTCAACACTGACAGCCTGCAGGGCCAATTTTTGCAATCCCCGCCACCCCGGTATATCTTTTTAATGCTGCCAGATGTCAAACACTGCCTTCTTCAAATCACATTTATTTTCAAACTACATAATTTTTCTGTTGATTTTGCATTATGCTTTGAATTATAACTGCAGGTTTTACTTCAGGGAATATGTTTCTTTGGTAAATAACTTAAAATAGAGGTACATTTGACTTTTTTTTTCCACTTGGCTACCTTAGAAGTTGTGAAACATACAAAACTGAAAAGTGTGTGTGTGTGTGTGTGTGTGTTTAGATGAATCAGCAACAGTCAAGCAGTAGAGTAGTTAATGATAAATCATGCTGGCTCTTTTGTTGTGGTTAGTTTGTCAGTGAGGTTATTACTGTGTGTGTGTGTGTGTGTGTGTGTGTGTGTGTGTGTGTGTGTGTGTGTGTGTTTAGATGAATCAGCAACACATCATTGTACTGCTTATGGGTGGTCAGTTTGTCAGTGAGCTTGTTACTGTGTGCGTGTGTGTGTGCATGCAACTGTCAGCAGCTAGTGGGACAGACATCATGAAATACAACAGTCTACACTTGTTTTTCTCACTACATCTTTTATCTCTGTTTTTTTTTTCTTTCCAGTCACGCTCTCTCTCTCTCTCTCTCTCTCTCTCTCTCTCTCTCTCTCTCTCTCTCTCTCTCTCTATCATTCCCTTTCTTTTTTGCACTCCCTCTGACATACTGTGTGGACACAGTCTGGATCAGTCTAAGTTGTCTCACCTCAACAGCTCTGTTTTGGAAAAAAAACATGAGTTTACTGGAGGAGTCCATGAAATGGTAGTCAGTCCTCTGGACATGAGTCTGTAGTGAGACCTCTTTCGGAAATGTCTTTACTGTCAAAAACCCTCACCTGTGTTTCTCCTCAAGCCTCGTAGCTCCATTTTGGCAAAGTAAGATCCCTCACTCATATCCATGAATGAAACATTTCCAATCTGGCAAGCTTTTTCTGCAACACTGACTTGTCCAGGTGGAAACTGTCCTCAGTGTAGCATTAAAACCCTGCACCGGTTGCCAGCTTGCCTGGATCGACTCCAGACTTTCTGCGGCCGTTCTTTGTTCGCCTCCTCCCCCAATCTCTTCCACTGATTCTCCAATAGATGGCATTGGAGGGGTAGAGAAAAGAGCTTAACTGCTTTGTGCTCCCTGCAACATTTCCAGAGAAATAGACTAATAGAAGCTGCTCGTGAACTTCCATTTCCTTTGTTTTGCCTGCAGATTTCATAGACTTCCAAAGACTGAACAGATGAATGTTCAACCCAAGAACCCTATATGTACAGAATCCTAATTGTGGATTAGACGTGTGTGTGTGTGTGTGTATATATATATATATATATATATATATATATATATATATATATATATATATATATATATATATATATATATATATATATATAAAAAACCACTTTTAGGACACATGTAGTTCATTTGTTGTTGAAATATATATATATATATATATATATATATATATATATATATATATATATATATATATATATATATATATATGTGGCTTAGTGGTTCGCACGTTCACCTCACACCTCCAGGGTTGGGGGTTCGATTCCCACCGTGGCCCTGTGTGCGGAGTTTGCATGTTCTCCCCGTACTGCGGGGGTTTCCTCCGGGTACTCTGGTTTCCACCCCCAGTCCAAAGACGTGCATGGTAGGCTGATTGGCATGTCTAAAGTGTCCGTAGTGTATGAATGGGTGTGTGAGTGTGTATGTGATTGTTTGCGATGGATTGGCGCCCTGTCCAGTGTGTACCCTGCCCTGTGCCCGATTCTCCCCGGGATAGGCTCCAGGTTTTCCTGGGACTCTGAAAAGGATAAAGTGGTATAGAAGATGGTTGGATGGATGGATGTTCTGAGTGAAATGTACTGTAGGTCTATCGTAACTCTACAGAAAAGTATATTTAAAGTTTTGCCATGACCTTGTCAGTCTCCAGAAATCAGAAATTATGATTTTTTATCTTAATGATATGTGTATCTTTGCATGTCCCTGCAGAGTTATATAATGGAGAGAGATACAATATATGGCCAAAAGTTTTTGGACACCTGCCCATCATATCCATATGTGCTTTTTGAACATCACGTTCAAGATGTAGTCCCCTTTTGTGGTTATAATAATGTCCACTCTTCTGAGAAGGCTTTACAGGATATTTTTGGAGCATGGCTGTGGGGATGTGCTCATTCAGCCACAAGAGACGTGAGGTGAGGTCAGGCACCGATGTCGGGTGAAGAGGTCTGGGGTGCAGTCATTGTTCCAGTTTGAACACCCAAAGGTGTTCAGTGGGGTTGCGGTCAGGGCTCTGTGCATTACACTTGAGTTCTTCCACTCCAGCCTTGGTAAACCATGTCGTCATTGAGCTCTCTTTGTGCACAGGAACATTGTCATGCTGGAACATATTTGGACTCCTTAGTTCCAGTGAAGGGAAATTGTAATACTACAGCATACAAAACACATTCTATACAATTGTGTGCTTCCAACTTTGTGGCAACAATTTGGAGAAGGCCGTTTTGGCCACACAGTGTATGATGTGTGTAGAGGGGAGATATAGCTATTATATATAGAGATGAATATACTTTTAGACAGTAGAAGAAAAGTAAAAGAAGAAGAGTAATGTTCTCCATAGTTTGAGCAGGATGTGGTCTGTGGGTTCCTCTGCATGAGAACAGAGAACAATAAAAGCATTTTGCTCTGTGATTACAAGAAGACACTTCATTGATCTTCTCATGGAGTGTATCATCCCAGTGTTTACCTAAGCTCGGGCTACAGGAGGCTCGTAGGCTGCTGCGTTTGGCAGTGTGTTTTATGAGAAGAGCTTTGTGGGAACCAAGAGTGAGTGAGTGGGAGAAAGAAAGAGGAGCAGGAGAGAGATGGAAGCTGAGCACAGATGCGAATGCTATTAAACAGGACGGATTGCTGAGCACGGCCATTTCAGTCTCCACTTCTCCACATGTCCGACTACAGCGGCCCTTAATGAGAACCAAACACCCTCCAGACGCTACACACACACAAATGCTTCCAAAGGCTCCCTCATACTTTTTCCCTTCTGACATCCTCCCTGCTTTGGGCCTTTGGTTGTATATTAAGAATGGCTTTTAAAAATGATGCACTTGGGTTGGCAAATTTACGACATTTACACTAGCTTAATGTAAAAAAGTTATGTAAGCTAGCAAATAACTTTCAAAGCTGTCCTCCAGGTGTATTTAATTTCTGCTTGCATGGACAAAACAATGCTTCCTGATTTTCCTGAGTGACAGAATTGCAAACTTGATGATGTAACAGCATCACTAGGCACTGCTAGGTAAATTTATGCAATTATATATAATATTTTAGCGCCTTAATACATTAGCTAAAAGCAGAACTATGCTTACCTCAACCTGGTACAATGCTAGCTTAGCCAAAGTCAACATTGCCTCTCTAGCAGCTGAGTGGACATACATAACAAGCTAGATAAAAAGTATTCAATAAATTGTTAACTATTTTGGTGTGTAGCTGATTAAATCGATAGCTTGGTTTGCTACCAGTCTAGCTACTATTAGCTAAAACGTCTGGGTTACACATGTAACCCTGTTCCCTGAGAAGGGAATGAGACACTGCGTAGCCCATAGTGTTATGCTAAATGCAATGTGGAGTTCCCTTTGAAATGGAACGTCTGCGTTATGCATGTAACCCTGTTCCCTAAGAAGGGAACGAGACTTTGCGTTTAGCATAACAATATGGGCTACGCAACTTTGAGTTCCCTTTGAAAGGGAACTATTGGTACATTCAACTAAAACTAGGAAAATGGCTCTCAACATGGAATTCCTACTTGTAAACTCAGGACACTCTCCTTAACCCACATCCGAGGTAAGTTGATTGTGCCATTTTTCCCATGCGCTTAAAATGAGTAGCATCTTTTGCTAGCAAGATAGCTAACATTTCCGGCTATTAATTTGTCATTAAAACAATACTGAGTAGTACTAAGTTAGCTTTTGGTTGATGAAATTTGCCTGGATTCGAATGAAAATTTGCTGTCTTGTGGACCCAGCAACGACCCTGCAGATTTGTGGACAGGCATGGTACTGAGTTTGTTGTTTTCATTATATCAATCATAGATCCCAGAAGCAACACACATATACACACACACAAACACACAAGCACACAGATATTTGGGGGTCAACAACAAAAATAGCCTTCCAAGCCTAGGGCTGTTGAGGCTTGTTTGGATTTTGGGCTTAGCTTCTACAGCTTTTAGTAATGGCTCTACAATGTTTGTGTGTGTTTGTCTTACAGAGAGTCAGACAGACACACACACACGTGCAGATAGAGGGCGAGTAAAAGGTTGTCTTTGTGTTTAAATGTGATGGAGCTGGCTTTAATAAATGATGGTGATGTTGACTGGTTTATCTCATCAGCGTTGTTTCAGGCCAGAGCACAGAAATATGGCTCCTTTCTAAAAACAGCAGGAATGTTTGGGGTTGTTGTTTATTCTCCTTCCAAAGTGCCACTAATTAAAAACACAGCACCAACACAATTCTTTAGATACTTTGGCACTTTTTTGCTTTAGGCCAACATTGGGATATTATGGTCATTTCTGTGTCTGTCATTCAATTCTATGTTTCAACATTCCCAGAAACTTGTACACTTTTCTCTTGTCACTAGGGTGGTACCATTAAGAGGATGTTTTATACTTTAGTATGTACCTGTGTCTCAGTGAAGGAGGCATGGCTTCTTTACCTCTGTCTCTGAAGGAGGCATGGCTTCTGTACCTTTGTCTTTGAAGGAGGTGTGGCTTTTGTACCTGTGTCTCGCTGAAGAAGGCGTGTGTCTCTATAAAACAGGTGTGTTCTCTATACCGTTGTCTCTTTAAAAGTGCTTGGCCTCTGTACTTGTCAGTCCCAGTAAAGGAGGCCTGGGCTTTCTGTCTGTGTCTTAGTGATGGAGGTGTGTCCTGTCTGCCAATCCCTCTCAGTGACTGTGGCTTCTATGCTTGTCTGTCCTAGTAAATCGGGTTTGGTCTGTTCTCCAGGCCTGTCATTTTCAGTAAAGAGCTGTGGCCTTTGTGCATGTGTCTCAGTGAAGGAGATGTGTCCTCTATGCCTGTCAGTCCCAGTGAAAGAGGCGTGGCCTTTGGGGTTTTTTTTCAGTCCCTGTGAATGAGGCATGGCCACATTATACAATACAGAACATTTTTTTTCTACTTTGACTCACCAGTGCTAAAGCTAGTGTATTTTTAATGTCACATTTACCCATCCGTGGCCTTGATGTCCGTTGTTGGCCAGTGGTGTGCTGATTATGAGTTTCCTCCTGAATGCTAGCCATGAGCTCACCATTAAATGACTCTTTGATGACTGGTAATTGGCTTGTGTGAAACTTGGTAATGTGCTGTATTGTCACTCATTCTTGCATGTGTCTTGCCTGAGAGTTCTGTCCGATCTAAAAGTGAAGACACAGGATTCTGTTTGCCCGTAATGTCTGTTTTCTCTTCACCCCCTTGTCTTAGTTTCAGCACTGAGGTAAATTTAGCTCTTTTGTTGGCGAGCCGAGTGGAAGCGCAGCCCTCGAACCCGGCAGGGTGGCTAATAAGCAGTGATGTCCCTCTGGCTTTCCTTTAATAGCTAGGGGTTTTAATGGGCAGGAGTGCAGCTGCAGGAGTTCGATACAGCCACAGTGGCATTCTGGGATTCATGCCAGCCAACAAGGCGGGCATGGTAGCCCCTGGTCGCTCGCAGGCCAGGAACCCCTCTGTCCTTTTGGCTTTCTTTGCATCGATCTGTGTGGTTTTTATTCTCTTTCCCTCTGTTTCTCTCAGTGTCTCCCTGTCCCCTGCAGGGATGTCGTCTGGACATAATAATGCTGCTGTTTTTGTTTCTTGTAAGTTGAATTCGCTTGCTGGCCGACTCCAGTGCTAGAAACCCTTCTGTTCTCCTTTTGCTGGCTTTTGTTTCTTCCCTTCATTTAAAAAAAATATTCCTCCATCTATGTCTCAATATCTCACCCTCTCTTCCCTCACTACTGTTGCCTGGAATAGTCATTTGTCCATATAAAATATTAGAGATAAAAATAACTACATACAATAAACCATTTGTTTACCTAAGCTGAGTAAGATTTAAAGCCGTCAGCATTTCAGTCAGAATTCTTCTCTATAGTATTTCTATCTCCTCCTTTTTTCTTTCTGTTTATTTTATTATTATTATTATTATTATTATTATTTTATTTATTTATTATTATTTTTTTTTTTACAAATTATTAATTTACAAATAATAAGCCAAAAATGACAATAACTCCTAACAGGGGCTGATATAATTGTATATGTTCAGCCAATAAACAAAGTGTTCAGTAAGCAAGGTTCACTGATGATATTGTCAGTTGCACAGTATCAAATAAACAAAAACACAAAAACTCAGAGTATTAAACCAATAACAGTATAAATAAATAATACATTTAGTCATTGAAATTGAATTAGAAACTGAAGGGTCAAATACAAGTCAAATAAAATGTATAAAATTTTTTGGCTTGTCTCATCCATCACAGCAGACTGTACTTTATTAAGCATTGTAAATAAAGAAATAATGAATAATGATAATTTGCTTTTAGTGGTTTTTCAGTGTATTTTTCATTTCTTTCCCCAAACCAAATTATTAGCTGATAATTTGTTACACAATGACCACGCTATCTCAGGAAACTTCAGTTCTGTCATTTCTTCTGGTGTTTTTCCATGTCTGAACTTTGGTTCCTCAGCGGGAATGGAAATAGAAATGGTGTAAAACCGGCCACACATCGCATCCATCTATAAATATCTCTAGTGGTCTAATGATAAATGTTGTTCACACGATTTGTGAAAGTTGTCACGGAAAACGGCTTAAATGTCTTGGGCTGATTTAAGATAGAAAAGGTGATTGATGCCATAACCAATCTGTGCATTAACATTACAGATTTGGCTACTAACAAAACTCAAATGATCTAGCATTAGCAAATGTTAAATTTAGGCACTAATGATAGAGATACAAGAAGAGTTGTATCATGTACACCAGTCTTAGAGTGTTTTACATCATGATGGAATTAAGGTATTTCATCTCATATTGCGCATAGTTAAACGAACCAAAACACAAAACAAACCAAAAAAAAAAAAAAAACAGGGCTGAAAACATATTCATAAAACTCTTTTATTAAATCATCATAAACTCAATCAATAATATGCACTGAGTGTACACTAATAATAATATCATAAAGACTATAGCCAACATTTACTTTCTTTTTTGTTCATCCAGAACACATTGTGTTTGAGCACTTCAGCTCTGTCGCTAAAAAAATTAAAGAAATCTCTGCCTGCAGCATATCATATTTGGTTCACTTCCTGCAGTTGGGTCAATTCAGGGACGAAAGGCTTTTTCATTGTAGTCAAACCACCTTGCTTGGAGTTATTTTGATCCACACCCAAGTGCGATTGCTGTGTTCCCACCAGCCCAGACGAACCACACTGATTAGGTAAACACACCAGGGTTTGGTTCAAATGCACTAAACTGTTTAAAAAAAAAAAACAGATAAGCCATATCATTAAGACCACCTGTCTAGTATTGTGTAGTTCCCCCTTGCATCACCAAAACAGCTCTGACCTGTCATGGCATGGACTCCACAAGACCTCTGAAGGTGTGCTGTGGTATCTGACACCAAGACATTAGCAGCAGATCCTTTAAGTCCTGTAGGTTGTGAGGTGGGGCTTCCATGGATCGGACTTGTTTGGCCAGTTGCTCAAATCCTTACACTTGCCCATTTTCCCTGCTTCCAACACACAAACTTCAAGAACTAACTGTTCACTTGCCGTCTGTTTTATTTCAACCATTGACAGGTGGCACTGTAACGAGATAATCAATATATTCCAGTGTTCTACTCTGTATACTGAGAAAATTCTTTGTTGCTGGGAAGTGTTTCTGAAAAGTTAGTCAGAATAACGATTATGACTGTATGCTATTAACAGTTTCCTTATTTTTCTTGTTAATCTGTGATGCTTTATGGAAAATCCTAGACCTGATGATGGACATGTTGAAGAAGGAGTATTGTGCTCCATTGGTTATGTCCCAATTCTTCACCTGGGAGAGTAATAATTTCCTCTCATAGAGGCCATTGCAGATCACTGAAATCCACAGGCCCTCCAAGTCCTGCGTCAGCTTCCAGTAGACTCATGATGACAGCAATGGCTCCCACTTCACCTGTCAGTGGTTGTAAAGTTATGGCTACTCGGTGTACATAACTTGAGCATACTCATGAAACGTGTGAATGTGCTGCATCTGACTGAAGGTCATAACTCGTAGTTTCTTGGAACTTGGAAAAACCAAAGAAAACCTACCCTCAAGTCAGAATTCCTATGCAGGAACTCGGGACGGTCTCCGTAACTCCGAGTCCAGCAAGTGACGTCAAATCAACATGGCAGCTCACAGCATGAACATGTTAAACCTTTAACATTGATAATACAGGTTTTGAGTAGGTAAATATACAATATTCATCACATTTAGCTGGCTAGTGTGTTGCAAAACAAACAGGCATCCATGGTTTCCCCCCCCACTTCGCAGCTTGAGTGACGGTTGAATATGACTTCCCACTTCCGAGTTCATGCAGCATAGCACCCGCTAGCACCCAACAGATTTTTTGGCTGTTGTTCAAAATAGCATAACATTTATGATTTTTTTTTTTCCTGTAGAACATTTAAAGAAGTATCGGCACTTTATTCGGGATTTCCGACAATTGAGATAATTTCGCATATTTTATCAGGCAAAAGAAATGTTGCCCAGGGTCTAGAGAAAATATTTTCATTAAAAATGAGATAATGCAGCAGTGAATAAATGGTAGCTCACTGGGAAGGGGACAACACTAGAAAGCTAACGAAAAGTGTGTGTGCTGTTTTTCATGACATTTATTTACAGTGTGTATAAGCAAAATAAAGCCCTCATTTGTTTAAATGAAGGTAAGTAGCCATGGTCTATGTGAGATAACACCCAGTGAAATGTCCTGATATCAACGTAAAACAGACTACGCTTTGAGTCCGGGTGTACACTTTATTATTTTCTGTTATCAGAACAATCCATTGAGTGTTAGCACTTGTATTATTCATTACTGGCACTGCCTGGTTTATGTAAAGAGAGCAGTGCTGCTTACGTGCTGTCCCAGGATTGTGTGTGTGTAGTCTATATATTAGGAATCGTGTGTCCTAATGTGTGAGTACCATATATGTACATATATAAACTTGACTGTGTGATTTTACTCACTCATACTTCCACTGTGTGGTAGAGAAGGAGAGTAAGAACAAGAATGAGAGATACACACTTTTTGTGGGGTTTTTTTTTTTTTCTTTTTTCCTTTTCCTCCTGCTATTTTCCACTCTGGCTGTAGTCATTAGGCTCCCAAAGTCTTTAAGGCTCCCGACATCTCTGTAGTCCAGAGTGCCTTAGCTCTGCCTGTGTTGTTTTTGATCCGAACTTTCATTAGGGCTGTTTGCAGGCCAAATGATGATGCCGATGTATTCAGATAACACATAGCTAACGCTTCCTCTGGATCTTAACTGCCGCTCATAGACTTCCATGAACCTCAGTCAGACAGCCATTCTTCTTGCAGACTGGTTGTGTCGTTTGCAGATCTGTCAGCGACTGAGCCGGACAGCGTGGGTCTGACTAGAACACACGGCAGACTTGAATAGCTGAGCTGTCTTCTAAAGCCACCTTTCCCATTTGAATTTGCACCAAGGGATAAGAAGCAATTGGTGTCGTTTGTAGAGTTCACCATCATTAATGATTACGTTCAACTTTTTCCCCTAAAGAGTGCACAAAAAATGTACACAATTTCCCAATTACCCCAGATGTAGTCCATCAAGTAAGACAAGTTTAGCATTTGCAGTTTGGTTCTTTAGTTTTGTACTGAAGCTACGGGGCTAATGTCACTAACAAGTAAGATTAGCTTATAGCCTCCAGTTTTACAGCTTACAAGATGCATAAATCACACACACGCGCCTTTGTCTTATCGCACTTTGCCTAAAACCATTTTGAGTTGTTCAATAATCCCAAACAAATCAGACTGTTATCTAGCCATATAGTACCATCTACACTTCTTCCTCAGCACATACTTTGCTGTCACAACACATTGTCTATTGTTAAAAGTGCTATAGAAATAAAATGTAATTGATTTAATTGAATTGAACTCCACATTTCATCTGAAACAGGTTGGCCCAATGTCTGTAGTAGTTTAAAGAATATTATATACAATTGTATTCAGAATCTTTTTTGTATATCACAGTATTGTTGAATTTCACATATGAGACTATCAGTAAGCAGAAAATTATTTAGTAAATATATATAAATTATACCACATACCATACACCATATATAACACACACACACACACAGAGTCCCCTCTGAAACCATTGGAACGCCAAGGCCAATTCAGTTCTTTGTGCTATACACTAAAGACATTTGGGTTTGAGCTCAAAAGATGGATATAAGACAAGAGTTTAGGATTTCAGATTTATTTCCTGGTATTTACATCTAGATGTGTTAAACAACATTAAACATAGAACCTTTTTGTATAAGACCACATTTTTAGGTGATATTTTTAGGTGAACAAAAGTATAGGAACTGATAAGTCTTGAAGTAAATTCAAGTAAATAACATTTAATATTTGGTTTCATATCTCTTACTTGTAATAAGTGCATCGAGCCTGTGACTCATTGACAGCAACAAATTTGTTTTTCTTTTCTTTTGTGTTGCTTTTCCATGCTTTTATCGCAGCCTCTTTCAGTTTTCGGGATGGTTTCTCCCTTCAGTCTCCTCTTCAGGAGGTAAAATGCATGCTCAACAGAGTTAAGGTCTGGTGATTGACTTGGCCAGTCTAAAGCCTTCTACTTTTTCCCCCGATGAAGTCCTTTGTTGTGTTGGCAGTGTGTATTGGATCATTGTCTTGCTGCATAATAAAGTTCCTTCCAATTAGATTAGATGCATTTCTCTGTAAACTGGCAGACAAAATGTTCCTGTAAACTTCTGAATTCATTCTGTTGCTACATTAGTGAAGCAGTTCCGGAAGCAGCCATGCAAGCCCAAGCCGTGACACTACCTCCAACATGTTTCACAGATGAGATCGTATGTTTTGGATCATGAGCAGATCCTTTCTTTCTCCACACTTTGGCCTTTCCATCACTTCAGAAGAGGTTAATCTTGGTTCCAGAAGTTTTGTGGTTCATCTCTGTATTTTTGCAAATTCCAATCTGGCTTTCCGATTCTTACTTCTAATGAGTGGTTTGCATCTTGTGGTATGGCAACATAATATATATTATGTTTCACAATATATAATATATTTCTGCTCTCAAAGTCTTCTTTGAACGGTGAATTGTAAGACCTTCACCCCTGCTCTGTGAAGATGATGTCACTGACTGTTGTTTTGGGGTTTTTCTTCACAGCACTCACAATGTTTCTGTCATCAGCTGTTGTTGTTTTACTTGGCTGACCCATTCAATGTCTGTCGCTCAGTACACCAGTAGTTTCTTTTTTTCTTTTTCAGGACATTCCAAATTGTTGTATTGTTTATGCCTAATTTTTGTGCAATGCCTCTGACTTTCCCTCTTTTCTCGGCTTCAAAATGGCTTGCTTTTCTTCCATAGACAGCTCTGTGATCTTCATGTTGGCATATCCTTTTTAACAACAAACGCAGTCTTCACAGAAGCAACTGAAGGCTAAAACCAGAGTAGATGTTCGGAGCTATTTACTGTTTAATCAGTCAATCTAACAGGACACACCTGGGTAACAAGGAACACCTGTCGGTCACATTAATATTTTTGCTCGCTTAAAATTGGGTGGTCTTTTACAAAATGTCCTATGTTCTAAATCTTTTAAAAACATGTGCATAGAAATACCAGGAAGTAAAAGCTGAAATTCCAAACTCCCATCTCATATTCATCTTTTGATCTCAAAGCCAAATGTCTTCAGTCTACAGCAAAAACAAATTAATTGACCTTCCCGTTCCAGTAGTTTCAGAGCGGACCTTATGTGTATAATTGCTGATTATAGTAATGCTTTCTGTAAGTAAACACTGAAAACGCTTACACCATTTTTCTAGCAGGATTTGAGATTTATCTTCAGTGTCAGTGCTTGCTAAGTATGTTTTCTGCCATGAAGTCTTCTGGACAGAAGGCTTTGCACTTTGTGGTTTCATGGTAACATTACAATGCTTGTTTTTTATCTTATTAATTTCAAGAGAGGGGGAAAAACCCGAGACTAGTGAGAAAATGACTTTTGTTTTTATATCTACTGTAATTTGTTTTAACAAGGACTAAGCTGACTTGTGGATGTTCCACAACATTAAATGAAACTATGCATAATGGATAAAAAGCATGACGTGACATTCTTTAATAAATGACAAAATTTGAATAGTTGAAGAATAAAACACTTTGGTCTGTTCTAATATAGGAAAATACTCAGCTTTCACATGGTAACAGTAACGCATTACTCCACCCCATCATGGTTTGTTCCCTTTTTACAGCATGCCCAATCATGTTTTTTCCCCCTACATAATAAAGGCTTATTTTTGTTATTTTATGAAACTGTTGTGCACAAATGATTTTATTGCTTTAGCTACTGATTTGTTAGCTACCTTACATGTTAGCTGGCTCCAGTGCAAAAGAATCGAACTAAGTCTTGATTAACTGACTATATTTGGGGTAAAAGGAAAATTATGTACAGTTCATTTAGGCCAAACTATTTGTTTAATATACAGCTATATCCTCAGTCCTGTTTTGTTTACTACATAGCGATGTTTTGATCAACTGTCCTTCATCTTGATTAATGGCAATATAAAAATAGTCCCTTCCTATGGATGGATGGACGGACATTTTTCTTTCTCTCTATGAAATCATCTATCATGTTAAGTAACATTGCTGCCTAATCACCTTTCCATCCATCTAACAGAATAAAGACATATAGCTTGTATAGGAACACTAGAAGTTGTTGTAGTAACCTGCTATAAAACACTCCTTCCTCTTTTCTCAGTGTGTCATTCCATCCGTGCTTAACCAAAACTAGTGTTCCATGTGGGACTTCAGCACACAGAGGAAAAACATAAAAACCCAGCCGTTGTTCCTTTATATCTCTTCCTCTTTTTTTAACGTCTCTGACCATTGGGTACACATTTACCTTTTTTCTGTTGTTGTGCTTTCAGTAATACAAGCTGTGTTTAGCTAGACATGACGGAGCACATTGGAAATGGTGCAAAATAAATGTGGTCTAGCAAAGATGTGTAACAATAATGAAAATGGGGATATCGCAGTGGTTTTGCATTTATTTTGAATGTGCTAGGACTCTGACCAAGTTGGTACTTTGTGATGTGTAATTTATTTGTTAACATGTTTGCATTTTAAATTTGCCTTGTTTGTTATTATTATACCCTCATACAGAGGTGCTAGAATATCATACACACTCTTCTACTGCCTGTGCTTCACTCAAATAACAATCAACTTCATAATTAAAATTATCTTTGGTGAAGGCTAACTGCTGTAAGGCTCATGCTGGGTCACTGGTTAGTGTAACACACTCAGAGAAAAATGCTATGAGCTCACAGACGCCCACGATTGACTAGTGGCACTGTGATTTATGGAGAATATGAGAGAATATGTTACTCATCCCAACTAGAGAGCATGGCCAAGTTTGCTCCTTTGGCTCCGGGACATGGATGGCATCGTTGGCATTCGAATTCGCGATCTCTAGAAAACAGGATGAATGCATTTTCTGTTGCGCCACTTGAGATCTATCTTTTCCTAGTTTTGGAAGGAAATTGCTGGTGAAATTCAATGAGAATGTTGTAGTACATACCGTGGCTTGATTCCCAGTCAACACTCTCCTGAGCTTTGTTGAATTTGTATTTGATTCTAACCTTAAGCAGTAGTTCCACCTCATCGTAAATCCATGCATATGAAACCTTGTGTATTGAGAACTTTGAGAAGTTTTGGCCATGTTGTTGCTTCTCTGCATTTCATGTCGTCTTAATGTGCACTCTCTTATTCATTATTCTTGAGGCATTCGACATAAAAGTTTGACATACTACTACCATCTACTGGGCTTGCTTACTCCTGAGCATTTTCAGTTAGGTTTTTTGTTTGTTTGTTTGTTCATTTGTGTATTTGTTTTGTTTTAATTTTAATAGAGATATATTCAATCTATATTAAATGAAGAAGGTTGAAAACTATGTTTACAAAAATATCCATATACATGCAGAAGTGGTCTTAGGTTAAAAATATACTGATTTTTAAAATAATTTTTCCATTAGTCTTATTGCGATGTGCCCATTTGTTAGTGTATGTATGGTACGCGCACTACTCTAGCAATTATAGTAGGTTAGTGTTTTTAGCTTGGCACGACAAAATACTGATTATCATATGCAAGCAAAAGCTATGACAAGGTTTTCCAGGCCTGACAGAGGGATTGAGATGAGAGGATTGTAAGGTTTCAATAAAACAGCATGGAACTATGGCAACACTATTGGAATAAACAAGTAGAGTACATCATTAAACAAATAGTATGTAAAATGAAATATCCCATTACTTATGCCCAATCATGTCTTAGCTGACCACATAAAAAAATTATATAACTTTGACAGTGTTACAGTTTTTACTAAACTGTTCTTTTTGTCCACTGTAGCTGCTGAACAGTAGTTGGAAGCCCAAGCGAGAGTTATGATTGGCAGTGCGAGGGAAGATGTCTTTTGTGTAGTGCCCAGTGGGGTGAACTTCCACCAGCCCTGGTGTATGCAGCCACCTGCTATATCCATATGCCCATAGTCCAGACAAACTCGGCTCTCTCCTGGTGGTGCCTGCAGCACAGCTGACTGTCTGCACTTTAGTGAAATAAAAAAAATAAACCCACACCCTCTTTGACAGTCTGAGCATTTGTGACAGTGTGTCCTTGTATTTAACGAATGGCTAAAACGCTTTGAGGGACCACTTCAGACAGAAATGCTTATGTTGCTGACATGAATTGAATGCTAATAGCCATTATGATTATGCAAATCAGTATGAGAGGAAATTTGATATAACAAAACTCCTAGGTCCTGCTGTTAGCTGGAAGTACTTTTAGTAATATTAACACTTGTCATGTTTTAGTAGTAATTCTGATAAACGTGATGATTAAGGGTTCAACAGTCAGTGCAGTAGGACTAAAGAAACAATGAGTCAGTGGCAAGAAAAATGAGTAAATGTGAATATTTCAGGGTCTTTTGAGATTACTGCCATACTCTCGAGTGCAGCTTAGTTCTGTGATTACATTACAGTGTGGCACAACTGTAACACAATGCTAAAAGTTAAATGCAACAGTGAATTATGTTCGCTTCAGATGCAGCGTATCATTCTTTAAAAAAGCAATGCTCTGCTAATTTTCATTGAACAGATAAAGTGATGTAAGAGCAACGTCATCAAGGGTATGCTTTTCAGTCTGGGTTGTCTTCAAGTCACAAATGTGCAGCAATACTAAATTTTCCCCCAAGTGAGAATTTAAAATCTCCCCCAATGAGAATTTAAATTTTTCTCCCAGTGTGAATTACTGAATCTCGCCCAATGCGTATTTCCAAATTTCCCCCAGTGTGAATTTCAGAATTTCCCCCAGTGCCTAGTTTCAAAATTTCCCCCAGTGCATTTCTGTCTCACACAGAATCTTCTCCATGAATTTAGTATTAACAGTAATTCATTTTTAGTTACAATTAACACTTTAATCTGAGCTGATCCTGTAACACCATATCAGTTGTAAGGTGGAAACCTGTAATTGTAGCTATGATGTTTTTGTGTTGTTTTCTTAATTGTAATTCATCTACATATTTAAAAATCTTAATCTGTAGAGTCTGAGAGGAGAGAAATGCTCTTACTTACCTTTTTCAAACCCATAAGTTATTGTGCTTTTTTTTTAAGCCCTGTTTTTGGATGCAGCAGTGTTACGCTCATGAGTAACATGTGTAACCTGGCTTTCAGCATACAGTACACTTTGGGGTGCCACGTTTGTGGTTATACAAGTTTGTGCTTTCTCGACGTGCCGATCTTGCCTTTGCATATTTTGCAAATGTATTTGCGCAGTGTCCGTTACGTAAAACCCAGCAATTCCATGTAACTAATGTTGAATTTTTTAAAAACTGTGTTTCCCAGCCAAGCTGCCGTGTTCACAAAGTATTTAAGTGTGTTAAAATAAACTGTGTGTTTTTTTTTTTAATATCTCTTAATAATCTTAATATTTTATTCTTACTTCTTTTCATTTTTTTAATTACTTTTCAGGTATTTAATGTTCTATTTTTATTTCTATGGGTTGAGCATTTTGTTTCTTCTTTGAGCTGCATTTTATGTATGAAAGGTGCTAGATAATTAAAGGTATAATTATTGTTTAGTATTACTGTACTCGTATCTTTATATCAAGAGATATCGGATATTTTAATCATTCACAATGTAAGCTTGTCATATCTCCCACCTCTAATCCTTAGTCTAATTGTGGTGTATTCATGTATTTACAGTAGGCATGCTACTTTAGGAGTTATGGTAGTTTCTTAGTGTTTTTAGCACGGCTCTAGCATAACATTTAATAATCCTACAAAAGTGAGGTTTTAGCATTAAGCATTGCTATATAATGATTTCTTTGTAAGGTTATACTTCCACACCGATGATTTAACGATGGCTAAAATCGTCCTGCATTGAAAGGAAACTCCATACTCAGGGTCGCAGAGTTCATAACAGCATAGCAGGCATGGAGACAAAGAATCGTTTCAAGGCTACATTGAGAATCCACACTGCACACTTTCCTTCCCTGTAGGCCATCAGTCTGTTAGCGCAGCACCTAGAGTTCCAACATGTGCTCTTTGTTTATGATGACCCTAATCTCTGTGTGTGTGGGGGAGGGATGAGGGTGTTGGCATGTTTTTATATCTTGGTGGGGAACGTATGTACTTTCCACAAGGTTAATATCTGACAGTTTTGACCTTGCAGGGACACTTGGATGGTTCCCAGGAGGAAAACTGCTTTTTATCTTTTCAATCTTCTTCACAATTTTGTTTTGTTTACTAAGGGTAGAGTCATGTTTAGTTTTAACACAACAATAAGTAGTTGTGTTAATAATTATGTCAATAGAAGGTCTTAAGAAGGATAGTAAGAGAGAGAAAGAGAGATGTAAGGGGTATGATTCACTACAGTTTTATGTGCGAGTTGATGCAGAAGGACATGACTGTCTATAGTGAGCAATTAAAACACAGAGAGAGTGTGTGTGTATGTGTGTGTGTGTGTGTTTGCCTGCCTGCTAGCTCAGCGGAATTTCTAGAAGGGTTTCTAGGCAGTGAATGTGTCATACTGAACCTGTCAGGACACACACTACTGTGTTCATTTTTTCCAAAAAACATTTAGTCTCTTTCTTTCACTTTATCTCTTTATATAAATCCAATCACTTTTTGTGAATTTTGAAGTCAAACCTGCTTGACTGGTAGCTACAATCTCTGAAATGAACTGTGGTTAGGAAAGAAAGACTAACCAAAAACAGTAGATGGGGGGGGGGGGGGGGGGGGGGGGGGGGGGAAGAAGAGTTGATTAGGGAGCAGTGGTAGCTTGACAGTTAAGGCTTTGGGTTACTGATCAGAAGGTTTGTCTCTGCTCCAGGGGTGCCGTATCATGGCTGACCCAGCATTGCCAGGCTCTGGGTTACTGATTCAAAGACCAGGGGGTTCAAGACTCAGCAAGCCAAGCTGCCACTGTTGGGCCCTTGAGAAAGGCCTTTAACCCTCTTTGCTCCAGGGGTGCTGTATCATGGCTGACCCCAACCTCCTAGCATGCTTGGATACACAAAGAAAAAAGATTTTCACTGTGCTGTAATGTATATGTGACCAATAAAGACTCATTATCATTATTACCTGATACTGAATCTATATCGTGGGAATTGATCTCCTGATAATTGGATTGTTGTGCTATTAAAGGCAGCTCTCAGATTGACTTCCGCTCAACCTCTTGAGCAATAGCAGCACGTTGTTGTTCGCATGTTGTGTTTTGAATGGATTATGACGTTTGATCCAGTTTCACCCAAGTGCAATTTCATGAGATAAAGCCCTTTAACTTCATTATAAGACATGTCCATACATTATTAATACATTTCTGTGCAATGCACTTTTGCAGTTACAGTTGGGCAGAGGTCAGTTTATAACACAGACAGCTGTGTGTTTGTAAAGGTGCCTAAACCTACAGTATATCCATATTTACAGTACTATTATAGTATATAATATTGCAGGTTTTGCACTATTCATTCGGTTTGTCAGCCACCGTGTGTTTGGAACCAATCCAGGGTTTAAGCATCTCGGTTTGAGAGCATTATAAAAGACACCGATCAGCCATAACATTAAATCCACTTGTCCAATATTGTATTGACCCGTCGAGGCGTGGACTCCACAAGACCTCTGAAGGTGCGCTGTGGTATCTGGCACCAAGTCGTTAGCAGCAGATCGTTTAAGTCCTGTAAGATGTGAGGTGGGGACTCCATGGATCGGACTTGTTTGTCCAGCAGATCCCACAGATACGCGATCAGATTGAGATCTGGGGAATTTGGAGGCCACGTCAAAACCTTGAACTCTTTGTCATGTTCCTCAAACCATTCCTGAACAATTTCTGCAGTGTTGCAGGGTGTATTATCCTGCTGAAAGAGGATACTGCTATTAGAGAATACTGTTGCCATGAAGAGGTGTACTTGATCTTCAGCAATGTTTAGGTAGGTGGTAGGTGTCAAAGTAACAGCCACATGAATGCCAGGACCCAAGGTTTCCCAGCAGAACATTACCCAGAGTATCACACTTCCTCCACCAGCTTGTTTTCTTCTCTTATGCCACAGCAATTTTCCAATGATTGCAATTTGCGATTTATTAAAGAATGACTCATCATACATTTTAACCATTTGTAGTTACATTCAGTGTTGTGGAAGATCCACGAAACAAGTTAGCTCCTGTTATCACTTGCGTTATAACAGCTAGAAAGAGGCGTTTCCCTCACCAGAGTCTGAAGTTAATAAGACAAAAACAAATGCAGCTTGTCATGTTAGTGAGAAACTGTGAACTGCAAAGGCCTCCATCCTGAGGAGGAAAACTTAAAGCTACATCTTTACCTCTGACTGATACAAAGCACTGACAATGGAGACTCCTTCCATAAATGTTAAACAAACATCTCCTTACAGAAAACTTAAGCATCTATTAAATTATTATTTGTTAAATAACTTTTTTATTTATTCATTTCTTATCAGGCTTAGATTACATTATGTGGAGTATCTGCCATGCAAGTGCCTGTGAAAGAGCTTTTACCATAGAAATGATAAGGTATTAAGACAGGAGTCATGTGGTTTCGTCTCAGATTTTGAGAGAAACTGACAATCTCCTCTTTTGTTTTACTGATTTATTTTACAAATGAATATTATGAATATCACTATATAAAGGCTTATAACTGTAAAAAAAGATTTTGTGTGCTACAATTTATTAATTGTTACTGGGAGTGACAATCAAAGATGCCACATTTAAATTAAGTTTTTTTCACAATTTTACAAGTTTTTCAATAGAAATAGACAAATTTCTCCATCAGAAGGTCAGGGGTTCAAAGCTCAGCACTGCCAAGCTGCCACTGTTGGGCCCTTGAGCAAGGCCCTTAACCCCATCTGCTCCAGGGGCGCTGTATGGTGGCTGGCCGTGCACTCTGACCCCAGCTTCCTAACAAGCTGTGATATGCCATCCATCTCCATCTTCTATACCGCTTAATCCTTTTCAGGGTCACAGGGAAACTTGGAGCCTATCCCAGGGAGCATCAGCGAAGAAAAGAATTTCACTGTGCTGTAAAGTATATGTGAGGGGGGAAAAAAGTATTCTTCTTCTTTGCTAGTTTCTCGACAACATTGAGTGACTTATTAATATAAATCTGTGATTCATGTGGGTTTATTACTGTCAGAGCTGCTGTTATAGAAAATCATTCAACACTTTCTGATCAATTAGATTCCAGAATTCAGCAGTGCTGTAGTATAAAGTGTCAATACTGTGATATGCAAATGTGGTTTGTTTAGTACGTTTTGGAAACTTAGTATGTTTGCCAAGAATTTTCTGTCTTGATTCAAGAGTTTTATCCCTGAAATAGCCATTGTGCATAAGTCTAGAGCAAGGAGCATGTAACCTTTTTACCTTTCCCCTCTCTCTCTCTCTCTCTCTCTCTCTCTCTCTCTCTCTCTCTCTCTCTCTCTCTCTGGCACAATGTGTGTACTGTCTCTGCCTCTATGTTGTTCCAGAATCACTTCCTGTTCCTGCCTGGTCATATTGCTTCCACATGCAACTGCTCTGACAGACTCGAACGTCTGGGATAAAAGTGCCTCCTGTTGTCCATTACCTCAGAGATGATTTTATTTTTTCTTTTAATGTGTAGGCCTTGTGTAACCCAGCAATACATTTAGCATGTGTGTATGGATGTGGGTTTGTTTCATAGAGCGAGAACGGCGCATGTGTGACCCCATGAGTCCGAGCAACAGGCTAATGTAATGTAATATGCAGTGTGTTTCTTGGCCAAAGGGCGAAAGTCTGCCTCGGCCCCCCTTCTGATTTTCTGCCTCAGCAATCTGTCACATTTAAACGGAGGGACTTTCCAGCGAGGGGACTTTCCATGCGGCTTTCCTGAAAGGCTCTTTTCCACAGTTCCATATGGCCTGACACCATTTATACCTATAGCGCTTCTCTTAAGTGTCAGACTTGTATATACTATTGCTGCGATAGATCTTTAGCCTCGCATTACCTCATTATCCTTTTAAGAAATGCCTGTTCAATGAGTTGGATGAGCTGGTATAGCTTCAGTCTGACACTTCAAACACACAAAAGTTCATGTTGTGCTCTTTTTTTAATGGCCTCTCATTATTTATAGATGTTTTTCTTTTGCTTTCTCTTCGCAGTATTTTAGAAATAATCCCTCACATTTTATTCTCTGAGAGATTCTGAACCATAAAACAAATGGTGTTCATATCCTGTTTTTGGACGGCAGGGAGAGATTTACCGTGTTGTGTTAAGTCCTTTATGAAAGTGTCACATGAAGGATGTCTGTGAAAGAGCCTCTAAGTGTGTGTAGTACTGCCTCAAAGAAGGAGAAAGCTGATATCTCTTCTTCTGAGCTCATTTCATGGGTTTTGTATGATCTTAGCTCGAGCAGGTGTCCCAGTCATCTCTTATCCCATCCATAAAGGATCGTATTTAACCATGACTGAATAACTGAGATGTCTGACATGTGAGAGAGTTTTTATGTATTCATTTATTTGTCCAGATGTCCATATTGACTATTTATCTTTAGTAGTGAGCGATTATAGCTGTTAATAGTTCATCAATAAAAATCAAACGAAAAGTTGCACTCCGAAGAGTCACTACAAAGCAGAACTGTATCACTTTACACAGCCTAATAAGCTTAGCTAGTCTGGTTTGTAAGCTAATAGGCTAACCATAAATTAGCGTAGAGAGTAAGACAACACGCAACTGTTAAAGCCTGACAGACAGCAAAATCACATACTTTAGGATCATATGCTATGCTCACTTTATATATATATATATATATATATATATATATATATATATATATATATATATATATATATATATATATATACATATATATATATATATATATATGTGTGTGTGTGTGTGTGTGTATATATATATATATATATATATATATATATATATATATACACACATACATATTGTATCTCACAAAAGTATCTCACATTTTTGTAAATATTTGATTATATCTTTTCATGTGACAACACTGAAGAAATGACACTTTGCTACAATGTAAAGTATTGAGTGTACAGCTTGTATAACAGTGTAAATTTGCTGTCCCCTCAAAATAACTCAACACACAGCCATTAATGTCTAAACCGCTGGCAACAAAAGTGAGTACACCCCTAAGTGAAAATGTCCAAATTGGGCCCAATTAGCCATTTTCCCTCCCCGGTGTCATGTGACTTGTTAGTGTTACAAGGTCTCAGGTGTGAATGGGGAGCAGGTGTGTTAAATTTGGTAGAATCGCTCTCACACTCCCTCATACTGGTCACTGGAAGTTCAACATGGCACCTCATGGCAAAGAACTCTCTGAGGATCTGAAAAAAAGAATTGTTGCTCTACATAAAGATGGCCTAGGCTATAAGAAGCTTGCCAAGACCCTGACACTGAGCTGCAGCACAGTGGCCAAGACCATACAGCGGTTTAACAGGACAGGTTCCACTCAGAACAGGCCTCTCCATGTTTGACCAAAGAAGCTTTGTGCACGTGCTCAGCGTCATATCCAGAGGTTGTCTTTGGGAAATAGATGTATGAGTGCTGCCAGCGTTGCTGCACTCTGCATCAAACTGGTCTGCATGGCTGTCGTCCCAGAAGGAAGCCTCTTCTAAAGATGATGCACAAGAAAGCCCTCAAACAGTTTGCTGAAGACAAGCAGACTAAGGACATGGATTACCTGAACCATGTCCTGTGGTCTGATGAGACCAAGATAAACTTATTTGGTTCAAAGGGTGTCAAGCGTGTGTGGTGGCAATCAGGTGAGGAGTACAAAGACAAGTGTGTCTTGCCTACACTCAAGCATGGTGGTGGGAGTGTCATGGTCTGGGGCTGCATGAGTGCTGCTGGGACTGGGGAGCTACAATTCATTGAGGGAACCATGAATGCCAACATGTACTGTGACAAACTGAAGCAGAGTACGATCCCCTCCCTGGGCCGCAGGGCAGTATTCCAGCATGATAACGACCCCAAACACACCTCCAAGACGACCACTGCCTTACTAAAGAAGCTGAGGTTAAAGGTGATGGACTGGCCAAGCATGTCTCCAGACCTAAACCCTCTTGAGCATCTGTGGGGCATCCTCAGACGGAAGGTGGAGGAGCACAAGGTCTCTAACATCCACCAGCTCCGTGATGTGGTCATGAAGGAGTGGAAGAGGACTCCAGTGGCAACCTGTGAAGCTCCGGTGAACTCCATGCCCAAGAGGGTTAAGGCAGTGCTGGAAAATAATGGTGGCCACACAAAATATTGACACTTTGGGCCCAATTTGGACATTTTCACTTAGGGGTGTACTCACTTTTGTTGCCAGCGGTTTAGACATTACTGGCTGTGTGTTGAGTTATTTTGAGGGGACAGCAAATTTACACTGTTACACAAGCTGTACACTCACTACTTTACATTGTAGCAAAGTGTCATTTCTTCAGTGTTGTCACATGAAAAGATTAAATCAAATATTTACAAAAATGTGAGGGGTGTACTCACTTTTGTGAGATACTGTATATCTATCTTTATATATATATATATATATATATATATATATATATATATATATATATATTACTTAAATGTTTATTATTTTGAGCTGACTTTTCTTGTGCTCTTGGGTCAGTAGTGGTGTACATCTTGTAGTTCTGGCACGCTTTACTGTGCTCACTGAAACCTTGATGCCGTTTGCTTCTCTTGCTGCAGGTCTTTTGCAGTCACTCGAGGGTTTTTCACAACCTGCCTTCTCAAAAATCTGGTTGCAGCCATTGATAGTTTCCTTTGTCTGTCCCGTGCAGGTATTTCATGTATCTTCTGCCCCTAGCCAGTTCAGGTATTTCATGTGTTCCAGCTCAAGCACACCTGGTGCAACTAATGAATTGCATCATGATTAGTTGCATCAGGTGTGCTTGAGACAACACCTGTTTTGCATATTTGTGCTGTTGTGAGGGATTCTATTCAGGAGGTTGAATCATTTTTAATCTGGAGAAATCATTATAAATTGCATTTTCATTTGAATTTTGGGAAACCATTGAAGCATTTGTTGTGTTGAACTATTTCAGTTGCTTTTGTTTGATTTGTTCATAGCAAACAGCTGAAAGTCTGTACATTTTGATAATAAAGCTGATTTGCAATGGGCTTGAATAATTTTTGATTGCTGCTGTATATGTCCATTATTAACAGCGCTACACAAATAAAACTGAACTTAATTGAATGAACACAGTCATTTGGCTAGCATCTTGCTAGCAAAAAATTAAACTTTTTTTTTTTTTTATTTAATTTCTACTTCATCTATCAAATTCGCCTAGGTAGAAAATGACAGTATTCCAACCTGTGAATTAGCACTTACGGGGCAAGTCAAATGCATTGTTTAAAATGACCTGGTAACTCAGTGTTTATTGTTAGCAAGTTATGAAACATCTCCCATGTTGATACTACTAATACTTATAATAATAATAATAATAATAATAATAATAATAATAAACTGTACTTATATAACATCTTCCATACATTAAAATGCAGCTCAAAGTTCTTCACAAAGAACAAAACAATTAAACAAAGTAGAAAGTAAAGAAAAGAAATGGTATTTGAAATTCATTCTAAAAATGAATAGTAATATCGTGTGTAGTGCATACCTACATCTGAGAAATAGCAAATGGCTAAAGCAGGGATTTGTAGCAGCTTTAAACAAAATCATGTCTGTTACATTTTGACATTTTGAAGTTATTTGTAAAATGTCAGTTGTAGAATTTCTTTATTTTTCTTTTTGCATTAAATGAAATCAAACTTTAACCTATTTTTAAAATGTATTGATTTCTTTTACTGTTCTGCTGATAGTTTGTTAGCAGAACAGTCCACTCAGTACCCTCTCTTCTGTTTCAGTACTCACATAATCTCACATCTTCTGACTAGACTTTTTCTATTAATGCCATGCAACACTGTTATTTTTGTTTCTGTGTTTGTGTCTGAAGTTACTGGAAAATGTGCGAGCCGTGGGAGATGCGTCACATGACTCATATCTGAGCGCCTGGAGTTTTTGAATCATTTCTGGCCGATGTCGTTTCTTTTGTAACTACAGATTGCTCAGGCGGCTGATTGCATGAAAAGTTTCGCAGTAGTCTAAAAAAAATGCAGATAAACACAGAAGCACAGTATAAATATTTCAGAACAGCTTAATAAACATACGCAGTCATTCCAGACTTCTGGCAGCACATTGATCGTGTTTTGGCGTGATTGCTCGGTGCATTTTATTTTACAAAGCAAAGGAAGTGTTCCACTAGCTGGCTAATGGTAAAGTAGTTGTCACACTAGCATTGTGGATTTTTTTTGCATTTTAGACGCTTAATTTAAGAAATAAATAAATAAAATAAAAAGCCCCAGAGCATGTGGTTTTGAAATTGAACATTTCCAATGGTGCAAGGTAGATCTTTTAGCAATTAGTAATGTTCAGAATTGGAGTACACTAGCATATCTGAACAAATAATAACATCCAAATTGCATGATATGAGCTAACAAATGTTCTAATTTATAAAGTCCAAAAATTAAACACTTGTTTACTAAGTTTTTACATGAAAGGCTTGTTAAACGAAGGGTCCTGAGGTTTGGAAAAAAAAAGGGTTCACAGAGTTTGTTTAGTCATATTTTGTTGGGGTTTTTTTTAAGGTCTTATTCCTTATTTTAAGTATTTTGTGTGGTGTACATGAAGGCCTATGAAGCAGACCACTAGTGATTTTTGTGCTATTATTATTTTATTTTTTTTAATTTTACTTATGTCTAATGAATTGTTGTAGAGATTCATGTCATTCACGAATGAGTCGACTCTGAGCTGAACGTCGACAGCCGATTCACGTAACTAAAGAGCCGTAATGTCCTTTTTGTAAGTAAGCAAGTTGTCATTCTAATTCAACACAAAGCAGAGGATCAAAGAAATACGGTTTCTCCTTAGTCAGGGTGCTACACATAACACTTAATATATCTTACTTTGTAAAAATATATAACAGACAGACATTAAATGCAACATACAAACCAAGATATACATATAGAAACATACATACCAGAGTTTCCGTTAGCCAGTAAATACCGGTTTTTAACCGTTAAAAATTCAAATTGTCTTATAAAATAAAAAAATGCCATACACAATGTCCAGTTAAAAAATTAACACAAAGCAGACAAAGTATGTTTGAATTGCACACCTAAATAAGGTCTCTGTCTGTGCAACCCCCCCGCCACACATACTTCTCCTGTAACTTCTGCTGATTGTTTTGTTGTTGTTATTATACTGCTGTACACAATCGCATATACTATGCATAGTCCAAAACGTTACAGTGCAAAATAAACACCATATTGAGATGACCGGATTTTTTTCCCCAGTTCATCCAGAAAACTTTATCATTCCGAAACTGATACATATGTATAATATGTGTGTGTGTGTGTACATACACATGTGCATAGTGCAAGCCATAGTTCAAATACAGTGTTTGTGGCGCTATAAGACTCATTACGACGAGGTATGTGAAAGTGTAAACTGAAAGGAGGAGGACCTGTTTAGAAATCTTATTGCTTGTGGATCAAAGCTATTCATGAGCCTCATGGCTTGAATGTCTTTTCCCCGCGGCTAGCAAGATGAATCGTTTGTGCTGAGAATTCATCAGTACTTTATCAGTATTTCTAATTCTCTAATGCCATTAATCTCACACACAGTGCAACTGTGACCGAAGTACATCAAGTGAATCTTATCAGCTTCTGAGTTGTTTGGCACAGCATAATGATTTCAATCCATATGAGAAGGGTATGATGTTTATTTGACTTTGTATGTCATGCATTGGGGAAGTGAAAATCTTACAGGATAAAAGAACAGGAATGGCTGTATCTACTTTTATTGAAAGTTAAGTTTCCACATGTATTGTGGGAAAAAGAAAACTGGCAGGAAACCATTTGTGAACTGAAAGAGTAGGTTCTTATTGGTGACTCTCAGAAAAGAGAGTCTACCAGCCCAGTTCATTATTATATTTCTTTATTATTTATAAATTTTTCATTCACATGCAAAGTTTATTAATATTTCTTACACTCATGTTAGCTTACATCGGTAAATGAAATTGCTAATATAATCCCGCCCATTTAAAGCTTTTACACATCAGTACAATCAGGCTCTCTATGTGAGCTGTAGAAGGAGTTGGGAGAGCAGTTGAAGGATCACAGAAAATCAACCCAATGCTTTTGCTTATTTGAAATGTAGACTGGTGATTTTGCTTTTAAAACTAGCTCAACCCAAGAAATAAACAACAAAAATGTACTTCCTGGTAGATGTTTTGTCATTCCTGTTGACATTCGTGTTGCACATTTACTCATTTACTATTCATTAGCGATGCATCAATACTAAATTTCTCAGCGATACCGATAACCAATTATTTACAGTGATATCAACCGATACCTATAGTTCTGCCTTTTATGCCTTCTTTTAAATAATACTAATTAATTCTACAATTCCGAAAGAAATGCAAATAAAACTTTATTCTCTCCATTTCAGCAAGTTGTTACACAGTGACTGGTGTCATAAACAAAAAACGCATTACTCACATTAACACATAAACTAAATTCTGAAGATTAAAGTAAGAATTCTTAACTTATTGAATGTTATTAATTCATATTAACATTGTCTGAATTCTAAAAAAAACCTCCTGTTAGTCTTCACATTCACTCACCACAAACAAAAGCATTTCTACTTCATCATTGAATATCAAACTGGTAAATAGGCCTAATATAAACTCTTTCTTTTTTTTTGATGATATTAACTCATATTAACATTAACTGGATATGTAATATTCTACTCTACAAATATATTTCTCTATATGCAATATATAATTTTTTGTCATTTAAATCTTTCAACAGTGTACTGGTGCTTTAATTCAGCACAAGCATCGCGGCAAAAAAAAACATTAGACTCGACACCGAAACTCCCGCTTCACTACTGCTCACTTGCGGTGTAAAATTTTTAGCAGTACAGAGATTACAAACTGCAGTTTAGTCATCATTCCACACAAGAGACATCATCTTTACACACAACACAAAATCGATGTGTTTTCCTGCCCTCTTTTGATTGACAGGATATAATCGGCCCTGATCATCGGATGTTTTTAAAGTATTCATTTCACGATAGCGTGAAAAATAGCCTTTGCATCAGCGCATCTCTACTATTCATATTTTATTTTACCTAGCGTAAGCTATGCCAGTATTGTGGGTTTCTGTAGCTACAAATATTTGAATGCATTTCTAGAGTGGCTGAATTCTCAGGGATCTTTTCACTCATCTGTTCAAGCTTGTTTTATTGCTAGCATACTCAATACGTAGCTATGTGTATTGGCCCAGTGTGTGAAAATAGTGCATACCCATCTGTTGCTTCATGTAATGGAGGCGAGGAGTAACACTGTGTCGAACAATAGAATGCTGTTTGGGATGCAGTGTTTTAGTAGCACTGTATTTCAATTAACTTCCAGAGCCCAATCACAGTGAATTATTCAATGATTTATGATTCTCGGAGTGATATTGAACAGTGTGTAAAAAGTAGGGAGGTTTTGGCATCACTAAGCCAAAGAAAGCTCAATAGGTATAGATTTCGTAGCAGCTCCTAGCAGTCTCAAAACTCCTCAAGAATAACAGGAGAAAGTTGTGTTGATTTTCACAACATTCAGTGTGTAGCTCATTAATAGTTGCAGTCTTTAGAAGAAGACAGAAGAACTCGCTACTGTTAAATCAGTTGCCAGCTTGATTTCATCCATTATCTGTTACAACGCCTCCTATTCCAGTCCATGATGCCACACTTCTTTTATTCTGTATTCAGTGTTACAGTAGCTCTTTTGTGGGATCAGACCAGCCTTTGCTCCCTAGGTGCATCAATGAGCTTTGGGCGCCGATGACCATGTTGCCGGTTCACTGGTTGTCCTTCCTCGGACCACTTTTGGTAGGTACTAATCACTGTATACTGAAAACACTTCACAAGACCTGCCGTTTTGGAGATGCTCTGACCCAGTTGTCTAGCCATCACAATTTGGCCCTTGTCAAAGTTACTCAGATCCCACTTGCCCATTTTTCCTGCTTCCAACACATCAACTTCAAGAACTGACAGTTGACAGGGAAAAAGTTGATTTTCATAGCATTCAATATGTAGCTTATTAATAGTTGCAGTTTTGAAATGAAGACTGAAGAACTCTCTACTGTAAACTCAGTAACCATCTTGGTTCTGTCCACTATCTGTTACAATGCCATGTAGTGCACAAAGTGTCCATCATGCCAGTTTAATCCTGGTCTCGGTTAAATCGCTGTTTCTGTGCTGCATTTTGTGTGTGAACACATCAAACAGAAATGTAGCTCAAATACACAAACTAAGACACAGCTCCAGTATGTATGGTGATAGTTTACTACCCTGCTTTTAAAGTGCCCATGAAATGACCAGAGCTGAGATTTGGCTTCATATTTTGACACGTTTTCTTTTACAGGAAGTCAACTGTGTTTTTCAGCTGTGTTGGATTTCTCACTGTCAGTTTGCCCATCCTAGAGCAGAACTTTCTAACCACCACGCCTAATATTGATAACGGGCTGTGTGTCGTTTTTTTTTTTTTTACCAGTGTGCAGCAGTGTTTTTTTCTTCTTGGAAAGAACATTTGGCTCCCCATGGGGCAGAGGGTAAAGACTGCTGTTTAACACAAGGCAATGAAATAAAGCTGTTTGGAAAAACAAGCTTTCTATAGCACCAAATGCTTGCTCACTTGCAGTTTCATACACGCGCATTAGCTGTATATTAACTGGACTTTGTAGTGCACAGACAAATACAGAGCACCCATGCAGTTTTTGGAGTGGGGTATATTGGGGGTTTAAGTGCGTGCACACAAACACACACACGCACACAAACACATACATAAACTCCAGCCATCTTTTTAAACCTCATTTCGAAGGGAAAGTAATATCCAGAAAGCTACACGAATGACCCATGATTCTAACTAGCAGCTAGTATAGAGCAGTATCCGCAGTAGATTTGTTTAAGTCAAGTCAAGTGGCTTTTATTGTCATTTAAACTATATACAGCTGGTACAGTACACAGTGAAACGAAACAACATTCCTCCAGGACCATGGTGCTACATAAAACAACACACTAACCACATAAGACGACAGAGAACTAAATAAGACCTACACGTTTTTACACACGTGCGAACGGGTGCAAACACAAGACAGTACAATAACTACTAACATACCATACAAGGGGATGGGGAATATGAGTTCTAGAGAATATTTGTTTGGACACAAATTGGACAGAATACAGGCTGAGTCATCAAAAGAATTTCATAGTTTTCCCAGTAATGATAAACGTTAAAATTAAAATAGGTATATACAGAGGGGTCCATAAGTATTTATAAATATATACAGTCGGGTCCATAGGCAGGAACTGAAGGCGGCAGCAGTAAAAGCCAAAGCATCTCAAGGGAGGAAACTCAGCATTCGATGATGTCCATGGGTTCCAGACTTCCGCAGTCATTGACGGCAAAGTATTTGCATCCAGTTACTAAAAATACTTCTTATATTTATAATTGTTAGTTTGTCCAATTACTTTTGAGCCTGAGAAAATGGAGGGACTCTGTAAAAAGAAAATGGCTGTAATTCCTAAATGGTTAATGCAATATTTTTGTTAAACTTCAATCATGTTTTAATTGCTTCATTTCAAACATTGTGATGGTGTACAGAGGCAAAAATATGAAAATTGTCACTGTCGAAATGACTACATATACAGAGACATTTTGATACAAAAAAAACCCCCACTTGTAATTTGGTACCAGGTGTCTGCCAAGGATGAATGTTTCTTTCATCTTCAAATAATCACTTCCTGATTGCTTTCCTCCTGAGATTTGCTTATTAGAGCTTAATGGTACTTGACAAGGTCTTTATTTCCATGTTCTTTTGTCTCTTTTATCGCTGACAGAATAGCTGCTTTTCAAACTGGCGCAATAGTTGATTTCACCAGCATGAGCATGCAGTTAATGATTCACCTCACTCTTTGTTTACCAGAGCTGTGGTGTTTTCACTGCTAGCTGCATCTTTGTTTTCCCTTTTGTTCTCCTGTCCTGACAAGAGAAGGAAAACACTCCCTGAAGGAAGATCTTGAGTAAGATTTGATTTTGTTGTATGTATTTAATTAGTTGTCCATTAGTTGATTTATTTCATTTAGGTGAACTAGCGAGCAGATGATGATGATGATAGAGATAATTTTTCAGTGGCTTGGTGTCACTTTTTATCCACACACTAATGTGTTTTTGTTTGTTTGTTTGTTTTATTTTAATGCATAATTATAGCTTAGGAAAGTTGCTGTGTTTACCCTGTAGCTATCTAGTCGTGTAGTATCTTCTCGACAATGTTTACGCAGCAGGATGTTTTCTATTACTTACAGTTTTACGAACTTGCATTTCCAAGAACATGTTCTGAGATGCATAACATTTTACATAATCTAACCGGAAATGTTGTGTAAACAATGTTCTCATAATATTTTAAAGCAAATCGTTATTACATCAGATTATTTAGAACCTTGGAGGAATCTTACAGCCTACGTTTCTTAGAACCTGTTGAATACTTAATGTACGTTCTAGTAATACGTTCTTTTGGATTAATGCGTTGTTTACTAGCTTACTTCCGATCTTAATCAAATAAGAAAGCCATGTTTTTTTTTGTTTGTTTTGTTTAAATAGCATTAGCACTAATATTGAAGCAGGAACTAACTTCCCTAGCTATCTCTCCAGCTAAGGAAGGAACGTTTATACAGTAGCTGCTATAATGTAAGTGATAATAGGGACAGACGTCTTTTGAGAATGTTCCACAACTATAAATGTAGTGATGAATGGATTAATAAACAAAACATTTTTTTTTCAATAAATAAGAAATTGTTATTATTGTCAATTTGCTGTGGTGTTAGAATACACCGCGTCACACCACTCAATCCTGTTGTGTTTTATTCCTTACATAGCTACTTAGCGCTTTTTATCAATCACACTACATTCTTTATATGCTAATTTTCAACAGTCTGGTGTAAAGAATTTCAATTCCTCTAGAGTTTCTTGGAAATATCATAATGCCAGCTTTTATGATTGCGATTAACAATGTAAGGGAATTTCCTTAATTTGTAGAACACGTGCTTCCTGTGAGCATGATGGCTTCAGTGCTTTTTCACCCATATTATTATCGTGTCATGGAATTAACTTTTGGAATGAGCAGTTAAAAAATTTTGTACTTTAGATACCATACATGATGGAACAAGCAGAGACAGTCTGAAAGAAACAGAGAGGTAAGATTATTATTCAGAGGTTCTTTTTTACCTGGGCCATGGCAGCGCCACCTTTAAAGTGAACACACACACACACACACTCACACACACACACACACACACACACACACACACACAACCACAGCTGAGAACGACAGCAGCTGCCAGAAGTGCGCAGAGGAAAAAATGCTCTTTATATAACCTGTGCCTTGGCCAACTGTGTGGTTTGGGGAGATTTCTCTGGCCTTGAGTCACTGCGATCTCTTTATTTTTATATATATATATATATATATATATATATATATATATATATATATATATATATATATATATATATATATATATATTTTGTGTGTGTGTGTATACACGCACACATCTTTCTTTCTTTCTTTTTTCTCAATCCAGATTGCTTGTCCCAGGTACTCTTTTAGACCTCAGAAAACTGTGTAATTAAAAAAAAAAAATGTTAAAAACGGAAACAGGCAGATTCTGACGATAACCTTTGGCCTTTGACCCTCTGGACATTTACGGCGTGTCTTGTTTGTGTTTTTTCATAAAGAGCACATGGAAGGAAACACTTGTTTGTTATCTGAGAAGAAATCTTAGCTGTAGGAGTGCTAGACCTCTGTTATCTCCAATAACATCGTACCGGCCAGACATATCCATCAAGCGGCCTGCAGGCCAAATCCTGGTCTATACAAAGTTTTAAACGGCATTCCAGACTGCCAATAAATAAAAAAATTATTATTATTTATTCGTCCTATGGGACATTTAACTGCTTGACACAGGCTAATTTGAACTCAGACGGAAAACATTAGCAGACAGCTCTGTTATATTCCTGTTCCCTGTGAGATTTGCACAGTTATTATCAGTTAATCCTACACTGTTTTCAGAGTACTTCACAATGAATGTTGTGCGATGGCACTTGTTTTGTGTGACAGCCAAAGACCTGAAATGGTCAAGAAGTTTGCCCCAGTCATGTTCAGATTATGAAATAAGGACTTTTTGCCATAATGTTTTGTTCCTAGGAAAACTCTTTCTCTCTCTCTCTTTCTCTCAGTCTCTGTCTGTGTGTGTGTGTGTGTGTGTGTGTGTGTGTGTGTGTGTGTGTGTGTGTGTGTGTGTGTGTGTGTGTGTGTGTGTATGTATATATATATATATATATATATATATATATATATATATATATATATATATATATATATATATGTATATATATATGTATATATATATATGTATAATATAGACACAGTTGCAATCAAAATTATTCAACCCCCATTGCTAATCAGGTTGATTGTCAAAATGTACAGACTTTCAGCTGTTTGCAATGAACAAATCAAACAAAAGCAATTGAAATAGTTCAACACAACGAATAGTTCAACACAACCTCAAGTGGTTTCCCCATTTATAATGATTTCTCTAGTTTCAAAATTATTCAACCCCTTCATGGCAAGCATCTTTAGTACTTAGTGGAGCGCACTTTTGCTGTTATGACCTGTTACGAATGAGATGCATAGCTTCTGGCAGCGTTCCTGTTTCCTGCGTTCCAATGTACACTACCAGGAATAGTAGAGTGCCTTTCATAATCACCCCCCCCCCCCCCCCCCACACACACACACACACTGTATATTTGTTTATTTTTAAAGCAAATCATTTTAAAGAGAGCGTGAGAGAGGTGCACTGGCTGTACAAAACATTAATTAGCATCTCTGATAAGCCGAGTTGGGTTCCTGCAGACGAACATTACAGACTGTGCCAAACACAGGGTTTTTGCTTTTGTGTCAAGTTTTAAATAACACTGTGCTTCCTCAGGAACAGTGCTTTAGAAAAAAAAGGATTTAAATTACCAGATGAACAGTTTGTACAAGTAAGACATGTTAAATATTAGACAATATCTTTAGGAATACATTAGAAATTATGTCATCACTTTAAAAACAAAGTTTAATCGTTTAAATTATCCATTTAAAATCGTAGGCCATGTTAATATCACAGTAGCAGTGTATTACAGAAACCTTTGCTTTTTTCTCACAGAACACACGGGGGAAGGGGAAATGTAAGGTTTTGATGGATATTTCTGGCACCCACTGGGTGCATACTGAAATTGAAATATGTTATGCACTTTCAATTGGTCATTTAGATGTTAACTGAGATGGATACTCAAAAAAACAAAGCATGTCACATATTTGAAACCCTGGTGCAAACAGAGATGCATTGAAATAAGTGTGAAAGCTCCTATTCTACTCCTGTTCTGGGGGTTTTTAATAAAAAGAGATGTTATTTTAAGCTCTGATATTTTTCCTAGTTTCTTGAAAAAGAAGTAGTTTTATTCCTGTATTACTTCCACAATTCTTGGGAAATTAGCAAGAAGACCAGAATCAGCAGTGGACCTGGATCTGCAAGGGGTGAAAAGACCATTATGATTGCATTAAAGCAAATAAAAGCAGCATTTATCAGGCAGAATAAGTCTGGGCATCTGTGTATTGGTAGCAACTGAGCATGTAAAGTAGGTGTAGTAATTCTAATCATCTTACCATGATTTATCATCGCATTAACATTAACACTTTAGATTCACATGCGCTGACCCAGGATCAAGTTGGGCTTTCAGCACACAGTGACAAACAACAGTACCCGCACACAGACATGTCCCACCACCAGCACGCTTCGACTGAGCCGTGGATGTTTGCATTTGAACGAGCAGAAGTGAAAACAAGCAGAGATTCCCATAAGTCTGAGCAGCTGGGCCCTGAGGCCTGTGCCGTTACATGTGCTGAGTGTTAAGGAAGACGTTTGAAATGACAGACATGACTGCGAACTCTGTTTTCATCAGCTCCTGGCAGCATGTGTGCGAGCTATGATTCACACGTTCCCAGCGTCCAGAGACGGCGCGAGACCAGACTTTTCTCTCTCCTCACACCTCTGTTTGCGTGACTACAATGTGACACTTTTATTTGAAGGGCAGGAAATGAGACGCTATTATGAAATGTTCATATTTAGCACTATTTAACTATTTAGAATCTACATGATAACAGCTCTGTGAAAAAACGGATGCAGGAGCAAAGATACTTTTCCACTATTAGCATGTGAATTTAAACGATTAGCATATGAATTTAAATATGTATGCATTGGGAATGTTTTATTATTATGTAGTTGTTAAATGTTACCAGATGTTAACATCTGACATGCACAGTGAATGATTAAACTCAGTGGTAGACTCAGTGGTTTGTCTACATGACTTTGATTAAACAATCCATAAACATTAATGCAAGTAATATGAATCTATAAATATATCTGTAAAAAAAAAGAGAAAATCATGAAACGCATGTTTAATGAGACAAACTACCTAAGGACTTGATCATATTTGGATTTATTTATTTGGATAATGGATTTTTTAAGTAAGAAACAAACATAATCAGGCATGCTGTTATAGTAAAATTTAAAAAATCAATGGTGGGATTATATGATACCACCTTACACAAAGCAGAGTTACTGTTACAACCCTGAAGTTGATTATTTTACAATAAGAGCACATTCCAAAGAGTTTCGTTCTTCTTAAACCACAGCTAACCATTTTTAATTTATTAAAAACACTACATAATTGACATTGTATCCATTTACAGTTACGTTCACAAGAAGTTAGTTTTGTAATCACTTACATTATAGTAGCTATAAACATCCCTTGTGTTGGAAAACGTAAAGGAACAGCTTTACCTCTGACTAATACAAAGACACTTGAGACTCCTTCCATTACTGCTAAATAATCGTCTTCTTACAGAAATCTTCACAAAATCAGCAATTACATGTGTTTTTTAAATCTGTTTATGTGAATCATCCACCATACAAGTCCGTGTGTATGTGGTTACTATAGAAATGATAACATATTAGAACATACACATTTATATAAACCTTTAGCCAAACTGCAGTCTACGTAAGTCATGCTGTATTAGAAAATTAACAACTTCTAACCAACCAGAATTGAGAATTCAGTGGCGCCATGGTATAATAAATATTAATGATATTAGAGGTAGTTATTGTATTGTAGGTGCTTGATGAATAACTCGCACACCTGGCTCTTACTATTGTGTATACATCTGTGTACTCAACCCCAGTTAGTGAAGAAGGCTAAAATTTGTTTTTGTCCTTGATTTTTCAACCCTTTGACTAGTCAAGTGATATAACTAGAGATTAATTACTAGCGCACTGGTATAGCTAGGTCTAAATCTTCTGCTCAATAGGTAATATTTCTTGCTTATCAGAAAGAAAACATCATCTTTCGTCTCATATGTGCCATAGATTTCCGAACGTCTTAAACAGCTTTCCTGAGGTTCCAGTATGTATAAGCAGAATGTTCCTCTCCTCAGGATATTTTTTCACCATCACCCCCCCTTTTCCGTCTTTGTTGAGGAATGCCTCCGAGACCCAGTCACCTCTGAGTAATTACCTTCTCACGTTTCAGGCTGGATGGCTAAAAGAGCCCCTGTGTTTTACAGGCGGGTGAAGTCGGGGATGCACGTTTCTGCTAGAGACGTTTGCTGCATGAAACTAGGACAGATCTTGAGCATAGATTGCAGCCAGGTCAGGATTTTGGCATTTTTCTCATCAAGGACCATTTTACCAAACTCAGCACACCAAATTTTTTTTCTCCCCTACCCATTTGCTCTTGTTATTTCTTCTCCGTCTTTCCCCGGCCTAGAAACTGCAGTCTGGGAATAAGAAGCATATGTGCGCTGAAGCCTGAGTGAATTTATGTAGGACTCATTAAAACGCCATGTGAGCTGTGTGTCTAATTTTTTTTTTTAAGGCTGAAATTGCTCTGAGCTGTTGATCTCGGGCCTGTTCTATTGGAGAAAGTGGCAGTGAATGAATACTTGAATGAATGAATAATTAAAGGAAAGCACATTAATGGAAATGTTCCCTCTGTAACATATTAAATATATTTATATTGAAATATTTGTAATGCGCTTAGAGATTTAGGCGCTAATTTGTTACTGGCTGCGGTACTTTAATTATTTCTGTGAAAAGATTGCAGCTGTCTGCCCCTCTGACATCACTGGAGTACGTCGTTAGCACAGGTACAATGGCATGTAATATATCTCAAATATCAAACAATCTCAAATATATGGGGTAGTAGTTAGGTTTTGTTGTATTGTAGAAGTAGTGGAGCAGGCAAATGCTGGACTCCATGTTCCAGAATGCAATACAGCTTCATATATAACACGGTATGACTCGGCATCACTACGAGATGACAAGCAGAAGGGTTTTTGATGGTGGTATTAGCATGAAATTTTAACCTTTGGACATTCAGTTTGAGCAGAGTGTACAGATGGAATAAAGGACTAAATGCATCACTCTCTTGAGATGAAGAAAGGGTTGATTCCATTGGTGCCACTCTCAACAGATATAGAACATCATTGTGGGTAAATTAGAAGTCCCTTAACTATTGATGAAAAAATGTAAACCAAAAAACTTAGAATGTAATCATAAAATAAATCTTATGCACTACTGATCATATTAATTATGAATATTGGCATGCTGTGATTCATGGTGGATTAATTTTTTTCTTTTAAGGTCTGGTTTCTGAAACTTGGAGAGAATTAGGGTTAGGTTGCAGAAAATTGGTGGAAGTAATGTTTCTGCAGTAGGTAATCTGTAGTGGGCGTAATTATGGTAAACGTGATTTTAAGATGCAGAAAGCTAGTGGATATTAGAGTGCAGAATTCAGACAACTGGTGGACGTTATGGTTAGAATTCAAAGAATTGGTCCACCTTCTGGACAGGGCACTGAAAACCTGTGGACATTACAGTTAGGGTACAAAAATCTGGTGAACATTAAGGGTAGAGAGTAAAAACCAATGGATATCATAGTTGTGCTACAGACACCTGGTGGAGATGATGTATATGGAATTTAAAAAAATAATAATTAAAAAAAAACAGTGTATGTTATATTTTGAGTAGACAATTGGTAGAGATAATGTTTACAGGTTTTTTTTTTTTTTTTTTTTTTTTAATGGTAGACATTATGGTTGTGACCCCAACCACTGGTGGACATAATTTTTAAGATATAAAAAACATGTTTAGGGTGAAGAGATCATCATTATAATGGATTTTTAATTATTATTAATGACACTACATATAGTTATTGCATTGATATAGCTTGAAGGATAACTCACATCGTCTTATCACTCAACCCCACTTAGCAAGAAAGGCTAAAACTTCAACTGATCAAGTGGCATAACTACAGATGAATTCGACAAATGCTGGAGATAATGTTTATAGAAAATTGAAGTTTATATAAATAATAGATGCAAAGACTTCTGTCCTAAAGGCACTCACATGGAGATCAACTTTCTGACTTTCTGTACAAAGCTCTGACGCTGATATGCCATAAATGCTAAATAATGCTAGAGAACGTACAGTAGTTAACACTCTAGCTATCTATGCATTTGATTATAGATAAGACAAGGGACTGCAGTATCGACTCCTGGCCCTACCTCAGTAAAATATGTAATTGTGCTGGAGTATACGAATACTCTTATAATATGAGCTGTCTCCTTTGCCTTCCTAGAAGACATGAACTCCATCTTGTTTGAAAAAGCATATTGAGGTAAATTTAGCTAATTTTCTAAAATTAAGTGGCTTTATTTAGGCTTATTTTATTTTAAGCTGGCCTGTTTTCATTGCTAATGCCAGTTTAGATTAGACAGCAAGTCAAATTCTAGCTGATGGTAAATATTGGGTATGTACGTTGTAATTTACTTCGGATTCATTTATTAGCAAATTGCGTAATGTTAGTCCTGCATATAACCAGAACACCTGAGGCATAGTTGCTTATATCATAGTTGTTTTATATAATTTTAAGTAATAAATGTTTGGTTTCACATGAAAACATTATATTAACTTAATTTTGTCAGTTAAAAACAGTGCCTTTTTGCTTTTTAATGCTGGGGTAGCTTTTTTTTTTTCACTTGAGTACAATTTTAGATACTTCCCCTTTTAATTGAGTAAGCTTTTTGTTACATTATCTATACTTAAGTCATTAAGTGTAATTTCTCAGTACTTTTTCCACCCCGATAGCCGTAGATGATGTGGTTATGGTGAAGAGAACCTCAACAGAAGTAAAAATGGCAGTGTGACTCATGGACCAGAGGGGGTAATAAGCAGCAGTATAGACATACACATATATACACACACAAAACAGCTCCTGTGTTCTGTCTGGTCACTTCATCCAAGTAGAGAATGCCTGACTTTAGTGCTGCAGGGGAAAAGAGGAGATGACTGAGTCTGGTGATGTCATTATCACAAGACATGCGATATCCCTCTACCATAGTCGCTTCTAAAATCTCTCCCTCTTCCTGACGGCACTTCATGACTTTCATATTTTTGCTTTGTTTTGGTTCACCGCTTTTTTTTAATTATTAGCCTTTGGCAGAAGGTAATCCCCAGAGAGAGAGCTATCATTATGAAAAGCGCTCTAAAGCACGGCATATTAAATGTTATCACCTTGTTTGCACGTCTGATGAGATAAACACTTGAAATAGTCATCCGTGTTTCTCAAGTGGGACGAAGAAATGACTTCATCCCAGACACTTTTCCTCCTTGAAAAGGAAGGAGCTTCCTGTTTTCCCATGCTTTGCGAAATGTGACATCTGTGCAACATCCTGCAGAAGTCCCTACAATAAAAACTCATATTTAGACATTTGAAGGAACAACCGCTCCTTTAGATGATAGTACTTCTACTTAAGTTCGCATTATGTCCTCAACACAGAATAATTGCTTTAGTTTCCAATAAAATGTCAGCTTCTTCTGTGAATCTAGTACACTAATGATGTTATAAGTGTGCCAAGATACAAATCTCATGAGACATTTCAGCGTTTAATGTTAGCAAACCAACAAATCTTATGCCGCCTGCACAGGTTAAAACACTAAGCGATTAGCGTTAATCCTTTTTTATTACAGACTTTACTGCCTCCAGGTGCCTGCCGCATCAATAGGATTAGGGCTTGGGCTAAAATAGTCCTTTAATAAAGCCAGTCTGAGATGAAGTGCCCTGACTCAGGGCTGAGTTACACAGTGAATACAGCTTGCTCTTCTAGACCTCTCTCTCTCTATGCACTACAGCATTGTTAGTTCCAGTACAGCTGTGGCTTCATTGACACTGGTGTAGATTATATCAAGGTGCAGACATCTGGGTGGATATTACAGCAGCGTACAGAACATTGGTTTAAATTATTGTTAGACTACAGAGAACTGTAAAATGTTATAGTTTAGGTTGGAGCTTACGGTTAGGCTTTTATTAACCCTTTCTGTCTGCCTGGTCAGTCGATCAATCGACTTATCAAGCATATTCAATCAGTATAAACAAATGAATTACTTTATCTATGCAAGTCTGTTATAACATTAGCTAGGACACTGTTGGGTTTCTGTATGTAGAGTATCGTGACTCAGTTTTAGCTGCTGGTGAGCAGAGTGATGGGAAAGGGGAGCGGTGTGAGTCCCCTGCTGGGCAAACAATTCACATCTTTCTACAATAACACTGATACAGAGATAAAATGGACAGTACAACTAAAGCTTTTTTGATAGTAAGACACTATACAACTGCCACAATAAAATTCTAACATTTAAACCTCTTAGGCTAAGTAAAAGAAATATTGGGTATGTACATAATATTTTACTTCTGATTCATTTATTAGCAAGTTATGTATCGTTAGTCACGTGCATAACCAAAAAACTCACAGCTTAGTTGCTTATATCATAGTTGTTTTAGGTACTTTTAAGTAATACATGTTTGTTTTCACACGAAAACATGACATTAATTTTAATACTTGAGTACAATTTTGTTTTTTCCTTTACATTTTTAGATACTTCCACTTATAATTAGATTCAGAAAGATTTTTGATACATTATCTGTACTTTATCGATGCAAGTCTGTTGTAAGATTATTCAGGACATTGTTGGGTTTCTATGTGTACAGTATCGTGACTCAACTTAAGCTGTTTTGTTAGTAGAACACTGCCACAATAAAGTTATAATATTAAAACCTAGTAGGCTAGGTAAAAAAAAAATTCAATTTCAAATATTCCAATTGTGTGGACATTAGGGTTGGCATGTTACAATAAAGCTTGTTTATGTACTTCAAACAGAAGACGTTTTATTCGGGGGTTTTTTATGTAAAAAGCTTTAAAGTCTTTAAAGTAAGAAAGATATGGTGTGTGCCACAGCCTTCAAGCATGTTTTGTTCTGAGACCTCCACCCTGTCTGTGATTGGTCTAAATATCACATGGTATCTTGCAAAGAACAGCAGGTTGTTGACACTTTTGTCAAGACTTTTACAAAGACATTCAAGTGTAAAACTTAGTATCTCTTATGTTCTTTTGGTTGATTGATTGTGGGTTTTTTTGATTGATTGTTTTTTTTGCTGTTACATTGCAACAGACATCTCTTTCTACTGCATTGGTGCATCTTTTATTGCCATCTCACTGCTGTTTTTTCCCCCTTGTCATGTCTGCATTGTCAAGAGGTCCAAGAGTCAATATTTATCATTTGCACAGTATGCCAAGACATACAGTATGTACATTGAAATGCTTATGGCAAGCATCGGGTAAATTGATTACATATAAATCATGGCACAGAACACAAGAGCAACAACTGTTGACCTAATTTAACCAAATATGACTGAAATTGAATAAAATACACTATATCGCCAAACATTTGTGGACACCTGACCATCATTAGCCATGTGTGGGTCTTCCCCAAACTGTTGCCACAAAGGTGGAAGCACACAATTGTATAGGATGTCTTTGTATGGTGTAGCATTAAGATTTCCCTTCACCAGAATTAAGTGGTCCAAGAATGCTCCAGCATGTCATTGCTCTTGTGCACAAAGCAAGCTCCATGAACACATATTTTGCCATGGTTGGAGTGGAAGAACTCAAGTGTCCCACACAGAGCCCTGATCCCAACCCCACTGAACACCTTTGGGATGGACTGGAACACTGACTTCACCCCAGACCTTCTCACCGAACATCAATGCCTTACTTCACTAATACTCTTGTGGCTAAATGAGCACAAATCCAAGGGAAAGCCTTCCCAGAAGAGAGGAGGTTATTATGTCTGCAAATGGGTAACTACAATTGGAATGGGATGTTCAACAAACACACAGCTGTGATTGGTCAGATGTCCACTTACTTTTGGTCATACAGTGTAAGCATAATAAGAATGCAATATACAAAGTTCAATGTTCAATAGAAGTGAAAATATAAATGGAAAAACAGTACAAATAGTGTAATTAAGTATTGCACTGAGATAAAGTCAGTGTAAAGGTGTTAAGTGACTGTGCGAATAGAAGAACTGGGCTAGAGGCTCAAATCTGCTACTTTCAAACCCAATACATTTCTTTTTAAAGCCTACCAACATGCTTATTATTTCAAAATGCATTATACTATTTAAAAGGAATGTCATGCAATCATTTTTTATTGAGGCAATATTAAAAACACAGTTTCCTGTGGAAGCAGTTCAAAAGTGGTCTGTGAATACCGGAGTTGGCAAAACTGTGATGTTAAGAAATCTGCTTAACTCACAGCTGTCTCCAAACCAGTTAGCAGACTGTTCTAGAAAAACAACTGTATATTCAGTGGATGTTCTTCTGAAGCATACTGCCAGCCTTTGTCTGCACAAAACTGGTGAACATCATGGTTCAGATGCTAAAAAATTGTGTACATCTCAATTAGTGCGTAAAAAATATCAGATATGGGGAGTGTGTAAGAAAATGGTAGGAATTTCAGTTACAGTACACAAAATCAGTGAAAGATACAGATTAGCGTGAAGAATCTTCACTATAATCTCAGTTTTCAGTCAGGTAACTGTTGTGTCCGCCAGTTTGCTGAATTCTAACCATGATCTAAATGGGCTTCTGTGAGTGTGATTACTTCCTTTATTTTTGGGATTCAAACAATGTTATTGCAAGCGTCCTTCATCAATGTCAGGTGTTTAAAAATAATAATAATAAATACTTTAGAATTCATAGCATTATATACATTAAACTGGGGGGCACCATGGCTTAATGGTTAGCACATTTGCCCAGCATCTCTGGGGTTGGGGGTTCGAATTCTCCCCGTGCTTCGGGGGTTTCCTCCAGGTACAGGTTGATTAGCATTTCCAAATTGCCTGTAGTGTGTGAATGTGTGTGTGATTGTGCCCTGAGATGGGCTTGCACCCCGTCCGGGATGTCCTCTACCTTGTGCCCCGAGTCCCCTGGGATAGGCTCTAGGCTCCCCCGGGACCCTGTGTAGGATAAGCAGTACAGAAAAATAGATGGATGAATGGATGTATATGAATTGTAAATATATAAAAGGTTTTAAACAGATTTTTCTAAATTGAGGATGTATTTTAGAAATGTTGTATTTTAGAAAGATTGGTGTGTGCACACACTGGGGAATAAAAGGTCTTGGTGGGACATTGTGTGGCTCAGTACTCTGAATCAATATAGAATTATTGTAAGATGAGGCATTTTTATTTATTTATTTTGTCTCTGCAGATCGACTCATTTATTTAGTCACCAGCAGACGTGTCCTGACTGCATTTGGAAATTACTTTATTGTTCAGAACGACCTGACAGAATCATTAGGCAGAGGCCGAATCCCTACCTACAAAGAGCGCCAATACTTCCTGCCCTATTTAGTGCATTTATATTGAGAGTAAGGATATTCTGGATTAGCCCCTTAGGTTTAAAGAGTGAAGACAGTGTGGAACATTTATCTTTCAGACTATAAGGGCACAGTGATCACTGGCTAGAACTGCAAAAAGAATTCCCCTTACATTTCTCAGGGTTAAATCACACACTTAGCTTTTGTCCTGCCAGTATTGGAGTATGGATGATGAACATGGCTAAAAGGCAGAAAAGTTAGCCTACTGCTTTGAGATGACTGTCTGACTTAAATGCATCAATCAGCCCTGCCCTCGTACCCACGCTCTCAATTTGACGTACTGATTAGCCATCAGTCAAAAGCAGTATGGTTTAATGTGAGTTTTATATTTAGAAGCTGCATCTGTGTGTCAGTGGCCAATGAGACCAAAAAAAGAAGTATTCAAGAAAAGCCTGATCTCTATGCTGTGAGTTAAAGCTGCCTTTGGAGCAGTATTCATATCCATGATTAAATAAATAAGACACCAGAAGCGTGAACTGAAAAAAATGGCAACATTTCTCACTCTTGGTCACTGTAGGTGTAATTGTACATGATGCGACTTCTGTTCAATCTTAGTGTGTGACTTAGTATTAAAGTCTATTTTGGCACTTCTTTACAGATAACAAATAATAATTTTTCACACCTTCACTTGAATGTGAGACACTGTGACAAACTAGATACAGCTCAGCTCAGCTCACGTTTATCATTCATTCATTCATATTGAGTAAGTGCTTTATCCTGTTCGAGGTCACGGTGGATCGATAGCCTACCTAGCAGTTAGAGTAGAGAGTCCACCCACTGGCATGTTTTTGGGATGTGGGCTATATCTATAAACATGTTTATTCAGTCTTGTAACTCATTTCCTTTAACAAATTTTTGCATGTTTGTACCTGTTTATTTCGTATTTCCACTTCCCACCAACCAGCAAGCTCTCCCCTATTGCAGTCATGTCAAAAAATAAGTACACCCCATGGAAATTGTTGGCTTTTTTGACATATTTGGACAAGCAAACATTTGATCATGTTTGAAACAGTGCCTATTAATAAAGTTGATATACTTGAACAAAACCACTAGGCCTGGTCTTTGCCTATATGCTCATTGGCAAACTGTAGTCTTGCAAACGCTTTTTCCTGGCACGCCTCCTATGCAGGTCAAATTTGTGCAAAATCTCTTAAAATCTGATTGTAGAAGCATGTACTTTGACACCAACAGTTACAAGACTTACTAGCAGATCCTGTGATGAAACTTGGACATTCTTGGAGACTTCTTTTTGCATCAGATGGTCTGCTCTTGACTTTTCAGAAGGCCTTACAAAACTCTTTACATCTTGGCATGGTGACACCACACACCTCAATAACAAAGGGAACACCAGACACTAGATATGAGAGAGTTATAAACAAGACAGGATCCACCTGCACTCCCTAAGCAGGTTCTAATCACTGGCACCCAATCTTGAACACCTGATTCTAATTTTATGGATTTGAAGGTGTGATAAATGTAGGAGTGTACTTACTTTTTCCATGTGACTGATCTGTTTTTTTGTTAATTTACTACAAAATGTAAATTTTATGTTTCATTTGATAGTATGTATCAACTTTATTAATAGGCACTTTTGTAAAGAGGATCAAATGTTTGCTTGTCCAAATATGTCAAAAAAGCCAACCACACCAAGACACATGAAGCCACCCAACCACACCTTTCCAAACTGCTGCTCATGCTGCATAATAGGGCAGTGTAACATTCAGAGAAAAGCAGTGTCTGCCATCTTCTGCATATATGAGCTCACAGATGGCCTCGATTGGCTAGTGTCACTGTAATTGATAGGGAAGAAAGACTATGCCATCCCTTCCACCCAGAGAACATGGCCAGTTTTGCTCCCTTGGCTCCCTGGCCATGGATTGCTGTGGTACTGTCAGGGTCCAAACACGATCTCTGGATGATGGAGCAAATGCTGCATGCTAATTTTAAATACTGTATTGGTCCATTTCTGAAATTGGGTTACTGTGTGTGTGGAGTTTTGTATGTTCTCCTTGGGAGATTAGATATGATGCGTTGAATCGAATCAAATCAAATAGAATTCAATAGAGTCATAGAATATGTGAGCAGATGGCACTATAATCATCTGGTTGCGGACTATCCCTGTTTGTGTTATTTTAAAGTCTCTGTATTTTTCCTGTGGACTCATAAAGATCTCTCCTCCATTCCTCCTTCACTGCAGCTGGCAGCACAGAGACCTGAATGCTAGCTAGAATGTAGTTTAAAACAGAGGATCACATTAGGATCACTCTTAGCCCTCATTAGTTTATCAGGTTTGGTTAATTTCATTCAGCAGAGACTATGAGAGGGTGATCAAATTCCCAGAGAAAGGGCGTGGTGGTGGAAGTGAGTGTTGCCTTAACAACCACTCTTAATAGCCTATACAGTTAGCCTTTGGCTACAATGTATGCTAATAGCTGTGTTATTTCCTCAGCTCTGCTATTACATGCACCTTAGTGTGGTAATACCCCTTATTCCAACCGGGCTTAAATGTGAAGTGATGGTGCTTTGTACTAACAGTTACAAAAAATTATATGAATGTGCTGTACTTCTCTGTACTTTGCTCAGCTTTGTCAGTGTTTCTGTCACTGAGTGTTCCTGAAGCCATATTTAGTTAGCTTGTGATGCAGCTTTTTTGCCCCAGATAAAGGGATTCATTGCTTCAGTCTATGACTCTGAAAAGATGAACTATTATCTCTGCAGTCACTATAGACTGCAAGATCTCACCCACAATTCCCCTGAAACCAATCAGATCACAGGTTGATATTTTAAAATGCTGGTCACATGATCACATTCTTTCATGGAGAGCCTGCGCCATTACCAGGAATCATCTGCACTTGTAAAGTGACAGATAGCTCCAGATCACAACAACTGACACGCATTATAGGTTGTATGGTTACGCAATCACATTATAACCATTATAAAGCTATCTTCAGACAACACCAGCTCGACACCTCTATAATATACAGTTCCAGAGAAAGAGGCCACAGAAATCGGGCATTTTAGCTGACTTTGTAACTCTATTTCCAAAAAAAAATTACACCTCAGTGTTGCTATGGAGCTCATTATGTTTCAGTGAATTACTTTGTTCATTCAATCAGTTTTTTGGGAGAATTTATAAATGTACAGCCCCAGTTCCAAAAAAGTTGGGACACTGTGTAAAATGTAAATAAAAAACAGAATGCAATGATTTGCAAATCTCATAAACCCATATGTTATTCACAGTAGAACATAGAAAATATATCATGTTTAAACTGAGTGAATGTACCATTTTAAGGAAAAAATGAGATAATTTAGAATTTGATAGCCGTAGCACATCTCAGAAAAGTTGGGACATAATAAATAATATTTGATGATATTATGTACTGTAGAGGATGAGCTATTCATAGTCTTTGCAATTTTATGTTGAGGAACATTATTCTGAAATTATTCCACAAATTGTAGACGCAGTTTTTCACAGATTGGTGAACTTCTTCCCATCTTTACTTCTGAAAGACTCTGCTTCTTTAAGATACTCTTTTTATACCTAATCATGTTATCGACCTGTTGCCAATTAACCTCCCGCTGTTTCTTTTTAGTAACACTTACGTTTCCAGCCTTTTGTTGTCCCCGTCCCAACTTTATTTATTTTTATTTATTTATTTATTTATTTTTATTTCAGCTCAAACAATCTCCAGTTTCATTTCTACTGAACATTTCTACTGAACATTTCTGCTGAACATTTCTTCTGAACATTTCTACTGAACGTTCCTGCTGAACATATCTTCTGAACTTTTCTGCTGAACATTTTTTGCCCAACTTTTTTTTTTTTTTTAGACATGTTGCGGCCATGAAATTCAAAATTACCTTATTTTTTCCTTAAAATGGTACATTTCCTCAGTTTAAACATTTGATGATTGATGTTCTATTGTGAATGACATATGGGTTTAAGAGATTCGCAAATCATTGCATTCTGTTTTATTAACATTTTACAAAACGTCCCAACTTTTTCGGAATTGGGTTTGTATTCATTTCCTTATTTAAGATATTTTGAAACTGTATGTCATTTCGTTTATAATATTAAACCTCTCTTTGTAGCAAATTTTTATTTATGTACTTTTATGCTTATAAAAATGTGCATTGTTTTGCATTGTTTATGATTCAGAAAACAGTGTCTTTCAATCATCATTTTTCTTTTTTAAAATGTTGTACAAAATACTCTGAGAATTGAGTTAAATCGAATCATGAAGCCAGTATTGTGAATTGACTCAAATCCTGTGTGTATCATTACAACCCTTTTAAGTAAGCATTTCAAAAATGTTCAGAAGAAGTGGCAAAAGGAGCTATTAATACTTAAGATAAAATAAGCATTCATTTCAGGAGGCCTGTTTACCAAAAATTAGTTGTAGCAACTTCTGACAGGTTTTTCTATGCCCTAAACATTTATTGCATTGTCATGATTAATGATTCCTCCCATTTTCTCCTCTGCAATGTTTTACATGTTTTAAATCTGTAGCATTTCAAGGGGCACATGATTCTTCGGAAACATTTCTCATATTATTTTCTGTAGCAGCAGGGCATTATATTAATTTCTGATTCTTTTATCCTATGATATATTCCATGATACTGATAGATCGTCACTGCCCAGTGCAGTATCGGTGCACACATAGCTGTCAAATAGCTGTACTCAGCACTTTAATTTCTTACTGTTCAGTGGAGATCTCGAAAGCCGTAAGATGTTTATCTACATGAGCAGATGAGTGGGTTGTGGGATGACAGAGGCTTCTTTTGTCCATTCATTCTCACATATCTTATTGATGTGCACTAAATACAGGTGTGGTTTGGTTGTTTTTATTTCATGTCCAAGCATGCTCAATTACTTCTACACTGACACACACACACATACACACACACAAACACACACAGATGTTGTTCTCTGCAGGAGCCATTGGTGCTTCAAGTGACAGTCTGCCCTAAAATGACGCACAATTTCACCCTTAACGTAAATGTAGTCTGTCAGCCAGGACATGGAGTTTTGAGGCTAATTTAGTGAACAAGTAAGTAAAGCTTGCAACCTCTGCATCCTGCAAACTGATTGTGTAAATCACACACACACACACACACACACACACACACACACACACACACACACACATCCTTGCTTAATTTCAGGGTGGTTATTTGATTATTTTTCTATAACAACACACCCCATTGTGTTTCCTTTCTGAGTTCTTGCCTAAACTTTTCTTTTATTGTAAAAAAGTCATCCATTTTTGTAGTTAGTTGTTATGTGTTGTGTATGTTGCATTGTGGGTGATTTTACTCCTGACAGTGCGTGGTGCTGTTTTTTTTGTTGTTTCTGCAGGAATTGGTGGGATGGGGGAGTATATTTTAAAGTCAGCCACCATCTCAACCTCAGCCGCATGCCCCCCCTTCACACCACTCAACTTCGACACCACACCCATTGTCAGAGTGGCGATTGAACCCAAACATCCCAGTAAGTATTTGCATGACACTCATACACCCACCAAAAAGTGATATAAACAGAAGTGTGAAGATGGCTGTTCTGGCCCGAAGAAGCAAATTTGGCTGTGAACAGTTGAGAGTCCTTCCATCTGTGCAAGTTATATCTTAGCAGAGATAAACATAATTTGGCTGAATAAAATTTTAGCTAAAAAAGCAGGACTCGCCTCTCTTATGCAAGCATGTTTTTCAGTTTTAAACACCAGATTTTGTTTCAAATTCTTACAACGTATTTCAAACTTCAGAATTACTTTTGTACTTTGTGAGAATTCAGATATTATTTAATTATTATATCATGTATTCAAATGCATGGAACTTTAATGGTTTATACCTTAAAAGTTCAGAGGTTTTGCATAAAATTCTCAAAATCAAGACTTATTTGATCCCAAGATAAAAAACATAGTTTTACTGAGATAATGAACTGATTGATTGAGCTTGGAAATGCAAGCATAGACATCCTATACAATTGTGTGCTTCCAAATTTGTGGCAACAGTTTGGGGAAGGCTCACATATGGTTGTGGTGGTCGGGTGTCCACAAACTTTTGGCCATATAGTGTGACACTATTCAGTGTGAGGATAAAACTATGAATTAGTAAAAAAAAATAAACTGAGCTGTAAATTGAAAAGCCCCCTATCTACTACATTTCTAATCAGGAACAATCTGGGAACCTTGGAAGTGTGAACTACATGCAGGTAATTTGCATAACCTGAATGGTATACACCGATCAGCCATAACTTTAAAACCACTGACAGGTGAAGTGAGAAACATTAATTATCTTGTTACAATATCCCTCAAGGGGGTGGGATATATTAGGAAGCAAGTGAACAGCACCAAAAGTGGTCCAAGGAAGGACAACCAGTGAACTGGCAATAGGGTCATGGGCGCCCAAGGCTCACTGATGCGTGTGGGGAGTAAAGGCTTGCCCGTCTGGTCCGATCCCACAGAAGAGCCACTATAACACAGACTGATTAAAAAAAAGTTCATGTTGGCCATGATAGAAAGTAGTCAGACCACATAGTGCATGGGGCTGCGTAGCTGCAGACTATTCAGAGTGCCCATGCTGACCCCTGTCCACCGCCAAAAGCACCTTCAATGAGATGAGATGGCACCAGGATGCACTATGAGAAGAAGGCAAGCTGGTGGAGGAAGTGTGATGCTCTGGGGAATGTTCTGCTGGGAAACCTTGGGTCCTGGCATTCATGTGGATGTTACTTTGACACGTACCACCTACCTAAACATTGTTGCAGACTAAGTACACCTCTTCATGGCAACGGTATTCCCTAAAGGCAGTGTCCTCTTTCAGCAGGATAATGCACCCTGTAATACTGCAGAAATTATTGAGGAGTGGTTTGAAGAACATGACAAAGAGTCATGTTCAAGGTGTTGATTTGGCCTCCAAAATTCCCCAGATCTCAGTCTGATCGAGCATCTGTGGAATGTGCTTGACAAACAAGTCCGATCCATGGAGGCCCCACCTCGCATCTTACTGGACTTAAAGGATCTGCTGCTAATGTCTTAGTACCAGATACCACAGCACACCTTCAGATGTCTTGTGGAGTCCGTGCCTTAAAGGGACAGAGCTGTTTTCAAGGCACAAATGGGACCTACACAATATTAGGCAGATGCTTTTAATGTTATGGCTAATCGGTGTATCCAAGAACATGTGCTTAACCCGAGTCTGAATATGCTTATGCTTATTATCTATATTAGCCTTATAGCTCCAGTGCAAAAATAAAGAAGCAAACTTCAGACACCAAACATGTCTTGGATAGTGGACAAATTGTGTACATTTTAATTTCTGACTTTAAGTATACAAACAGCTTGAATGTTTTAAGTCTTAATTAGCAGTATGTACCAGATAAACTCATAAACTCCTGGCCTGATGTGTGTGGCATAAGTATCTTTAGCATCATAGATGCCATACCAACCACAAGAAGCTCACAGTAATACTTGCCCTCATATGGAACTCATTAGTGCAGATGACGGTTAAATGTTTCCCGTTTTAGAGCACAAAGGAACTGACTGATTACACACACACACACACACACACACACACACACACACACACACAGCTTATTGTAGGGGTAAAGCTTGTTCCATGCTGATGCAGGATTATTTTAGAATGCCATAAGGTTAACTTAGGTCATTTATGGTTAGAAGAAAACTAGAAACAATTTGGAGTGTTAACACTAGATGGTGTGTAAACACTTGCAGGCTTATGGCACTTTACTGAAGTCAAAAATAAATTTACATAACTATAAGATTCATAGTCAGCTGTTTAAAGATGCATATGGGATGTTTCTCAGTGCAATTCGTATATTACTAGTAGAAGGCACGGTGGCTTAGTGGTTAGTATGTTTGCCTCGCATCTCTGGGGTTGGAATGTGTGTACGATTGTGCCCTGTGATGAGTTGGTAATGTCGATTGTTAAAAGCACGATACAAATGAAATTGCATTGAACTTGAAACAAATCAGCACAATTTCCAGTCCAATACATAAACATCGACACTGCTGAACAAGAACAACGGTGCTTATATCAAAAACATAATTAATCACTTGCGACATCATCAAAATGACTCATCAACATCAAAATGTTATCAGAGCAAGGAAGAAAAGATGAGTCACAAGAACTACTTCACAAAATTTAAGCAACTACTCAGTGCTTAAACAAATAACTCAGACCATAGGGATATTTTTAGCTTCCATTTTGCGACACTGGGTTATTTTATTACTAGGAGTGCTTGCCATGATAGTAAGCAAGTAATACCTTCACTTTATAAGGGAACACAAAATCACCCACAGAAAGATGCGGCAGTAGTTTTTCACTACTGCAGTAGAAGTGAGATTTATAAAAAAATAAATAAATAAATAAATTTTTAAAAATTTAATTCCCACTGTTTTCTCTGGTTTCTCATTTCTAGTTTGCTGCTAAGCCTCCTGGCACTACCTAGTGTCTGTTACTATACATTTATAGTAGAGTCCTGTGTGCTCTCACTAGTGTGGGAGTGTGTTCAGCATCTCAAACACACTTGCTTATGTGATTTCTGATACTGTGTTACCTGTTACCTAAAAAATGGCCATTGAAGAGCTAAAAATAGTAGTTGCTCCATTTCAAAGGCCATTAGACTTAAGCAGGAGGTGCGGCCTGATGCCTAATGGTGGAATAGTGCTGCTGTGGTATTTTATGGAACTGCTTAGGCTTATGTCTACTTTTGAGGTGAGTGGGTAATGATATTGGCACACAGTTTACACAAAGTGAACTCACAAATATAATTCTGTACATTAAGATTATAGCTGTTATACAAAAATAAAGAAGCAAATTTAGGCACCAAATATGTCTGAGATGATTGTAGAGTGTTTCAGTCACATATTGTTTTGTATGGAACTTTATCTCATTTGTGTGTGTCTGTCTGTCTGTCTGTCTGTCTGTCTGTCTGTCTATCTGTCCGTCTTTCTTTGCTGCACTTGTGGCTCTGTGTGTGTGTGTGTGTGTGTGTAGGCGAGATGCCCAAGCTGTTGCGGGGGTTGCGTCTCCTGAACCAGGCCGACCCATGTGTGGAGGTTTTGATCCAGGAGAGTGGAGAGCATGTAATCGTCACAGCAGGAGAGGTTCACCTGCAACGCTGTCTCGATGACCTCCGAGAGAGGTACACACACACGCACACACGCGCACACACACAGACACACACATACACAGTTTAGAATTTTTATACATCTTGGCTGCTATACACATGTGAAACCTCGACTGTGAGCATTAGCTGTATTTGATTCACTGATTTGTAAATTTGTTTGAACTTGTTTAACTTGTACATCACGCAAACACACACACTCTGTATGACCTGTGATGGCCACTGCTGTGTTTATAGCCATGCTTTTTATTCAGTAAGCATAAGAGAAGATAGAGATTGAGATGCAATTTGCAGTTGATTTTTGTGGATGAACAGAGATGTGGTGAATCGTTTTAGACCATGAGTGACAGCTGATTTGTGGTGCTGATGATTGGGTAGGAAGATATGCTGTATTTATTATTCTCGACACTTCAGGTGTGCGTGCGTGTGTGTGTGTGTTTGAGAAAGCTTCAGAAATCAGCTAGCGCTGTGATTACACACTACCTGCAGCTCCACCTCTTTCTGCTCTTACCTTTAACCAGAGAGGGAGTGAGAAGTAATGAGGCAGAAAAGAAGTGAAATAGGGACTTTAGAGGTTTTCCTTTACAGCATGAAGGTAAATTGTGATCATCTGCTTAATTACCTTGATAATAGTGACAGACACAGCAGTTTATCCATACATACATAATTTTCCCTTTCTCTGGCCTACACTTTTTGTACATGTATGTGTACGTGTAAATGGCAGGGTGATTTATTATCAATATCAGGATAAATTGTGTCACATTCAGTATGCTTTTCCGAGCTCCTGATGTCTGAGATATTGTGATCTTTTTATTCATTTTTAATTTTGTTTTTTATTACAAACCGGTGAAGCAGCTGATTTTTTTTTCCTGAAATTTTGCACGTACTTTAAAAATGATGTAAAATGATCGAAACAGATTTTCTCTCCTTTTCTGGGTTAAATATTTGTTTTTACTTTTTATAATAATGAAAATAAAGATATAACAAAAAAATAACGAATACATTTATTTTTGTAGGCATTAAATTACATATTGTGTATCATAGAAATGCCTTCAAGAAATGTGGTATGATATTTTTGCCATATTGCTTATCCCTAGTGTACAGTGACTGAGATTATTATTCCTATTATTATTATCATTATTATTAATATGTTGCAAGTGTGTACAATATTCTTCCATTTTTTTCCACTTACCTCTACAATAATTCATATTATCCAATATTATTATATTATCTTGTTAGCAACAACGTAATAGTAGACTAGTAGTAGTGTACCTTCCTTAAATAGGTTTGATGTGATTTGATTCTGCATGCTTACGTCTTTCGCAGTGATGTCTGTTGGTAAATGAGACCTTTCAGCTGTACTCATGTTCGATGCGCATGAATCCAAGAGGGCTAGGGATGAATGTCCATTGTGATGAAATTATATTCTGTGTCTTGGCCCAAATCTGCGGTAATTTAGAAAAATTGGAAGCACCTCTGAATGTTGCAGAGTTGACTTGATTTTGCATTAATTTTGCATTAATTAATAACTTTCCAACGTTTCTATCAGCTAATACTTCGACAGAAATATTAACTAGGCTTAATCACCACAATACAATATTACAGATATTTAACAGACAACCATGGCATGAGAATAATTATCAAGTGCCTATGCTGATTATGCTGACCCCCAAATCAGACACTCAGACCAGTGCAATTCTATAACAATCTAAAAAAAAAAAATTATATCGCGTAAAAGTTCATTTGTTTCCGTAATTTAATTAAACATGTGGAACTTTCATATATTCTAGATTCATTAAACATAAAGTGAAATATTTCAAGCCTTTTTTTTGTTTGTTTTCATGATAACATGATGGCATGATAACGGAAATCTAAAATCGTTTGTGTTGCTTACTATCTAAAACACTCGGATTTTTGATGTAAACCAAAGGCAGGACAGTGACTTTATAACTTGATACTTTTAAAACATGTAACCATAGAATTTATATAACCATTGCTTCAATGATTACACATATTTATTTGCTAAATAACGCATTTATTATTAAAAGGGTCTTCTTTTCACATGCAGTATTGTCATATTATGATTTTGCACCTATTGTAACAATATAATTCTCAACGTGATGTTTAGTTTGCCCATTTTGGCAGTGTCAGTCTGCTTTCTATGTTGCGTCGCTATCGAGCTTTGGCACTTCATAGTGTGCGGGCTTTTCCAGTTATCAATTTCCCACCTGTTAGTGCTCACTTTCGCTGTAGTTCTCTCTTTCACTGTTTCTCTCTCATTCCCTGCATCATTACATCTTTGTGAAGCTCATTGCTGCATGTCCAGAACAATATTCTTTGAAGCGATAGGATACTCTGTGCCAGGAAAGTGTTGATGCCTGTGTGCCACTTCTCCGCTAGTGCCACCTTCACGCTGTGCCCTGAAAATATTATTGCAGGATTACTGAAATATTACAGCCCACACAATTTATACATGATAAATAATTTATAGGATTAGAGGGTAAATTTATGGGTAGGGGTAGTTAGTTTAAGGGTTTGGTATTTCAGATAATTTTATGGGTTATGGATTAGGAGTTTACAGATGAGGTTAATGATTTATGTTAGGGGTCAGCATAAAGTATATTGAGGTACTGTTAGCAATTGAAAGCCTCAAAGTTTTAATGCTTAATATCAATGCAGTTCTCTGAAATGGGAAATTTGGAAGCAAAAATCAACCCCCTGAGCAGCCTCACTCCTTCTGTGGCATATGTTCCACAAGGTGTTGGGAATGTTCCTTTAAGATTCCAGTCCAGGTTGACATGATTACCTCACATAATTGCTGCAGATTTGTCAGCTTGTACATTCAAGCTGCGAATCTCCCATTCTGCCACATCCCAAAGGTGCTCTATTGAATTTCTGCTCTGCTCGATGTACAGATCTGGTGACTGGGGAGGCCACTGAAGTACACTGAAATCAATGTCCTGTTCATGGAGTCAGTTTCAGATGACTTGTGCTTTGTGACATGGCACATTATCATGTTGGAAGTAACCATTATAAGTTGGATAAATTGTGACCATAAACTTTATTGTCTTTGGCATACAGGTGATTGGTGATTATATCGATTGGTATTAATGTGCAAGGAAAACATTCCCAACATCATTGCATCACCACCTGAACTGTTGACACAAGGCAGGGTTGCTCCATGAATTCATAATGCTAATGCTAAATTCTCACCCTACCATCATCATGTTGCAGCAGACCAGTCGATATATTTCCAATCTTCAAGTGTCCGGTTTTTTGAGTTTGTGCCCTCTCTTAGCTGACAAGAGTGGAACCCAGTATGGTCATATGCTGTTGTAACCCATCTACCGCAACATTTCTAAACATTTCAGAACTTTCTGAGATGCTTTCCTGCTCACCACTGGTGTAAAGAGTGGTTATTTGAGATACCATAGCTTTCCTGTCAGCTCGAACTAGTCTGGCCATTCCCCTCTGACCTCTCTCATCAAAAAGGTGTTTCCACCCATAGAACTGACTCTGTTTGGATGTTTTTTGTTTGTTGCACCACTCTGTGTAAACTCTAGAGACTGTTGTTTGTGGAAATTGCAGGAAAGCAGCTGTTTCTAAAATATTCAAACCAGCCTGTTCTATTTATTATATAATATGTTTCAGTCTATTTTCCTATGATCTTCTACATTTAAATCAAGATTATTTAAAACGCCAAGCTGAATGTTACACCACACATAATTAGCATTGAAGGTCTGCGGTTTCTGACTTTTAAACTCTTTATTTCAATCTTAAGGACTAAACACGCATTTATTCATTAGAATGAGATATCTAATGAGTATACATGTGCACCATTTGTCTTATGCATTTGATAAAAGCAATATGCATCTGATACAATTATGCATCTGATAAAGACAAACAATATTTCTACTTTCTGAAGGTCCTACTGAAATTTTAATAATGTACATCAGAAATGCATTTCAGTGCATGAATTGTTAAAGCATGTTAGGTCTCCTGCAGATTTTCTTCTGGATCAACAAATCCCTGTTTGTTAGTGTTCATGTGTGAATGAGCATCATTCACAAAAGGTGTTCCTGAACATGAGAATAGAAGAAATGTTTACGAAAAATTAGCCATCCTTGGATTAGGATTATGAAGTCTGATAATCAATTATACATAGTATTATTGTTCATCCAGAAACTGATCTCACATTTTATAAAGGTCAGCCCATTTAAATAATATGTATTCTCATTTAATACACTGGCTTATTTATATTTGTGTTAGATTTAAGCTACTGTTCTTAAAAAATATATAGTTTTTATTAATGCTAGTACTGCAAACTTAAATTTGAATGCTGCGGTCCACAGCCAGGATTCTACACATACCCATGATGTTCAAATTATTTTTGTTACATACTAAGCTTGTTATCCAGAGAAAGAACATGCCAGAGTAGGTGAATGCAAACATCCACCTCAAGCTCCTGTCTGAAAAGGACAGCTCTAGCAGTAGACATCTCATTAGCAGACATCTCTCCCCCCTCTCTTTTTTCTTTCCCCTCTCTTTCCACTTCTTTTCCTTCTTGCCCTCATCCCCTGACATTTTGACTAGCAGCGTCCTGTCCATGCTGCCATTTACACCCACTTTGATTAGACACATGTTAGCATTAAGCTCTGCTCTTGTCGTTGAGGCAGAGGTTAGCCCCTTAGTTTTGACTCCACAAGTTCATGGCCTCAAAAAAATCGACTTGGTATCTCCAAAGTGCCTACATTTTCATCTAATTACCGTTCCTGTGTGGCTGCTCCTCTTCAGCTCATCACTCCTGGTCTCCTCCTATTCCCATGGTGATTCTTACAGATAGTGAGGCATAAAAATCAAACTGCACCATTGGCCCTGACTCTTCCCCCACCCTGTGTGCCACGCTTCTCTTGAGCAGATTTGCAAAAGAGTGCTGAACATGTTTAGAGTTTACCTATTTAGCACTCTCAAAGTCTAACCAAGACTAAAATGAATATATTACATCCTAAAAATCTGAGTCTGTTAGTAATATTTGAATATATTTCTTAATTACCAAAAATGTCTCAAAGTTTTATTTATTGGGATTTATATCATGGCCATTGAAAATACTGACTGATTTTTGATTGGCAGGTCAATTATTTTCATATTATCAGGATGACTGTAATTTAGATCCTCTGCATGGCCCTAGGAGCTTCTGTCTTGTCAGAATTAAGTAGGAGTAAGTTACTCAACATCCAGTGTCTAAAGTCTTAGACACCAATTTAATAAAATTGAGAAATCTGTAGGCATCTGGTTTGGCTAAAACATAGAGCTGCTCATCCTCTACATTGCAGTGGGAGTTAATGTCATGTTTTACAAATACTTGTACTCAGAGGTAGCATGTGCAATAGGAAAAAAAATAATGACCCTAGAACAGAGCTTTGTGGAATACCAAGGTTATTATTTTTGGTGGATAAAGAGGTCACTATTAACATTTACAAACTGCTAGCTGTTAATCAAGTAAGAGTAAGACTGAGCCAATGAGGAGCTTAAGAGCAACAAAATATTCTAGGCTATCTAGCAGAATATTGTGATCTGTGGTATCAAAATCTGCACTGAGATCATATATTACAAGTAAGGAGACATAACTCTGATCAGAAGATCATGGTATGTCATTTACTACTTTAACTAATGCTGTGATGAGGCCTAAACTTTGCTTGAAAGATTTAATTTATGTGTACTTTAGGGGTTGCCAACTTCTTAATGTTTACAAGACAGCAAGTAATCCAAAAGAGTAGTTGACTAGTCATCTGTTCCATAGTTAAAGCAAAGGGGCATTTTGTACAGATGAGCTAACGTCTCAGCTGAAATTATATATACATATTTTCTAAAAATTCATTATCTCAGCTGAAATTGTTAATTCTGAAACTGAGCATGCAGCTTGGAAGCTCCTTATAGGTTACTGATGGATGGAGGATGCTATGTCTACAGCAGCATCTAGAAGGATTTTCTACTATGTTCATCTCCAGCCTCCAGCATCAGAAAATAGAGCATAGAGGCTGGATCGGCCTCTATGAACTGACAATTGGGCAGTGACCTGCTCTTTTACACAACACTGTTCACAATGCTACCCTTTTATGTTATATAAAGGATGGCAAAAATGCGCATAACTGCATTAAAAATGTGCATAGTTCTCCACTTGCAAAGTGATAAGATCAAAGTGTTAACAGCCCATTGAGGCAAAAGAAAATTTATAAGTGATTCCTATGAAAGTTTGAGCTCAATCTTGTCTAAAATCTTTCGGATAAAGGGGGATGTATGATAAGATTTGGGCACATAGGTAATGCTAAGAGAGGATATGTTTAACAGTTGTTTGATGTGCAGTTTTAAAATGCAAGTATAGCTGTTACACCATGGAGCAAGATTGATTTTCATTCAGTCACATGATAGAGTTGTCTAGGTTCAGAGGGCAAACCAATCAAAGTCAACAAATCTAGGAGATTTTCAGTCAAGCTGGGTAGTCGATGTGATTGTCCAGTTAATGCAGCAGTGAAGTGATGTGTATATTTTGACACAGTTAATATGAAATGAGACAGTGTTTAGAGACTATTGTACACTTGGGAAGGGTAACTGTGCTTTTTAAATCTATTCAAAATGTCAGTATAAGATCAAGGGCGTGCCTGCTATAAAGAGTGTGCCCTGATTCATCATGAGTAATGCTTACCAAGTCTAATATAGCCACATACACGGTTTTCAATGAGCTTATGGGTTACCAAAATGTAAATTTGAAGTCTCAGATGATTGTTCTTCTGAAATAAGTAGATTTAATAGGAAGTCTACAATTTCATGTAGACTTGTTGGTATGTAAATACTAATTAGTGTCTGAGTAGACTTCTTTCTTGTGATTTTTATTTTTATGTTGTTAAAAACTATTTTAAATTTGTTAAATTCATTTCCACTTTTCTAGGTATTGCCCTAGGGTATTGTTGAGCTTTGAGATGCCTCCCAATCCAGGTCACCACCAGGGTCAGCAGGTTCCAGAGGTCAAGGGTTAAAGGTCTGCCTGCTAAGAGCACTTGTCCATAAACATTACGTTCTCCAGTGTGCGTTATCAGGTTTTAAAAATAACCCTGATAGTCTTCTGTGTGGGAGCAGGTCATGTCGCCTGGCTCACAGCCACTAAAAACGAGGTCACTACACTCCACCAGTCACAGGATGATGACATCATATCCCCATGATCCCCAGCAGTCCTGGGCAAATTGGGTCAACTGCCGCAAGTCTGACCCTGTGGTTATCTATTGTTGTGCTTCATTAGAACAGATGTCTGGGTGGTCTGATTTTTTAAAATTGTCTTCCTTGTTATCAGTTAAAGGAAAATAATGGCAGCTTTTATATTTATGTGTATAGTAAATCTCAGTCAAGGACATGTTCCTATCAGTTCCTATCAATATGATGTTTTGGAGAACTATAGAATTTAAGTGCATTCATTTGCTTTTAAATTTAAAAAGTAATTACAAGTATGAAAAATATCTTGGAAAAGACATGGATAATCTGTTGTCAGTATAAAGGCAACACAGTGGTGCAGTGGGTAGAATAGACTCCTTATAGCTCCTGAGTCTTGGATGCAATCCTAAGCTGTACCAATGAAGGTTTCCTCTGTGTTCTCTGGTTTCGTCCCACCTCCCAAAAATGTGCCAGTAAGTGGATTTGTTAAGAAAAATTTCCCTAGGTCTGAAGAAATTTGTAAATTGTGTGTGCACATTGCCTTGTGATGTATTGGTGGCCAGTTCAGGGTGTATTCCCAACTTGCCTCCAGTGTTCCCGGAATATCACTTACAATCCACCATGACCCTGCCTTATGTTCTGCACTAACATAGCTTCCTTAATGCATATGGTATTATGTTTTGAATAATTGTCCCTTTTACATCCGTTTACTTCATTTGTGTCTGTGCCTCGGAAATGGTTTAACATTGCCTAATTATTCCCAGAATGCAGTTTTTTTAAACGGCTGGTCGACTGATCCTTCTTTTGAGCATACAGGATGTAGGACTGAATCTAGTACCAAGATAAAACTTTGGTCTCCTTTAAAACTTTGGCCCTTTAAATAGTTTACATCTTCTAAGAAGATTCCTTTTTTAAAACAAGGTGACAATATGAGGTGCTTAGATTGCCTATGTTTAGTCTGTATTTTACAGTTACTAGGACAATTTTGATGGCTATGAATGATGCACACAATCAAGAACACAGAGAGACCAAGAAAGAAATACTATGAAATGGAGAAAAAATATTAAAAGTGGGTACTAGAAAGACTGTGCTATGATAACCATTAATAAGAAGGAGAAAGATGGAAATAAATTGGTTGAGTTGATAAAAATAATAATAATAATAATAATGAGATGGGAAGACAGGCAGACGAAGAGAGAGAGAGAAAGAGAGATGGTGAGAGTGCTGCAGAAAAAAGCTACTGTGTGAAATACTAATGCCGAGAGCTGTCAGCCGACTCAGTGCGCTTCCTTCTCCTCTTCACTGACTGGAAGTTTCGAGTATACAGTCTCTGCAGGATTATCAGCTCCCCAACCTGCTCAATGACTGTCTACGTCTAACTGGATTATGGGATGTTTCCAGGAAAAACTGCAGTCGCAGACAGCCTTCTGCTCCAGTTGACCAATTAGTAATCAGTCTGGCCAACTGTTCATGACATAACACTCATGTTCTGTTCACTACTTTGCCACATTCTGTCCCACTGACCCAGGTCGTTGCTGTAGAATTTATAGCAACGCTGTTGTAAAAATGGAAGACCAAAAGACATTCTCAGGCTTCGGGATCATCCTGATGGGCAGCTGTGTAGGTACTATTGGAAGTGCAAATAAGAGATGGAGGAAATGTAACACCACCAGCTTCATCTTTAGATTCAAATTTACAAAAACTAGCAATTCTTCATACTTTTATTACCCTTCTGCTGCACACATTTAGTAGTTCTTCCTGTTCTTTTTTCAGCATTACAATATATATTTCATATGTATTACGATCAATACAAGACACTGACCCCTCTTTTTGGCATTAATCCAACAGGTACTCCTGTTCAGACCTGAGCTTGGGTTACTGTCAGTGTAGAGTTTCACTGTAGAGTTCTCTGTGTCTGTGTGGGTTACCTCCTGGTTCTACAGTTTTCTCTCATCTCCCAAACACGTCATTAGGTGGAATGGCTACACTAAATTGACCCTAGGTGTGAATGAGTGTGTAAATCCAGGGTGCTCACGCCCAGTGCTCCAGATCCACCATGACCCTCATGCGTTTAATTAAGATGAATGAATGAACTTTGGCCATAACTGAACGTAATTGTTTAGAAACAAGCCACATGATCTTGATAGAACCTTAACCCTTCAGGTAATGCATAGATTTATCTGTGACCGTATTGCGTAATCTATTTAAGATTATGGCACTTGCGTACATATTACATCCATGTTGTCCCTTTTGATGTTGCCATTGGTTAGCAGAATTATTTATTGTAGCAGCCATCGGGTGTTTGTGTTTACCCAGAGAGCGTTAGAGATGACTGGCTGTTTGAATGTTTTCAGCCTGAGAGCCTGTTGTAAATTAGCTTTTCATACACCACCAGTGCACATGGTAGAGACAGAGCTTAGCCAGTCCAGTTGGCCAGAAATAGCCTTTTCTCATATTTTAGCTTCTCTAGTTCTCCAGTTCCAGTTTACTGAGTAATGACTTCATTATTATTTTGAGATCTTTTGTTGCTAATTCTGCATGCCCTCAAAATTTTCTTTTATGTAATTTTTTTTTTTTTAAATTACATATTAATTGTGTTTATTACAGTCTACATGCCTACTAAAGTACATTTTTTAAAAACCTGTCTAGTTGGGTTAAAGCTGACTCATTTGACATTAGACATATGAGGACCCAGCCTTAACGTAGGCTAAGAGAGCACAAGACAAGTGAGAGAAATGTGTAAATAACACCTAAATAAAATTACATCTCTAGTTGATGGATTAAAAGAAACTAATGTTTCTAGATGTGGTGATTTAAGTTTATTGGGAAAATTATGTTTGTTCTGAAAGAACAAATCAAATACAATATCAAAAACTTAATTGTAGTCATACTGTGTACCCAGCTGGTCAAAAGAATTTCCTATCCATTGTATATCTTTATTGTTCAGCTAGTGAGAGAGGGAAAGTTATTGGAAGATAGATTTGGAGCCCCTACTGCTCTTGACCACTTCAAAAAAAAGGCTTTACAAATTTGGAATAGGTTCTTGTCCCATATACTATATTGGTAGAAAATACCTAAATATGATTTGGGGATATCAACAGGAATATGCTGGAAAAGAAATAAAGATTTAGAGAGAATAGTAACACATTAAGTGAAATAAATGAATTCTTCCTCTTAAATTGAATTGAAAGTGGGACCTACTTTCAAGATTTTTTCAGACAAGACTAAAATAATTTTTTTAATAAATCAGATATAGCTGAATATTTGGATTACAAACAACACTAAACCCAAACCAAGGAAGCTGAAGATACTAGAGTGCAAAGTTTCATTTTCTTATTCACTTTTTTAGTAACATGGTTATCCATTTATGATTTTCTACACAGGTTTGCCAAAATTGAGATCAGTGCCTCTGCTCCCATCATCCCATTCCGTGAGACTGTGATCCGCCCACCCAAAGTGGACATGGTGAACGAGGATCTTGGACGCCAGCAGAAGGTTGCAGTGATCCGTCAAACCAAAGAGGAACAAACCAAACTCCCTGAAGGGGTTCAGATCGATTCAAGCGGCCTGGTGACCCTCACCACCCCCAACAAAATGGCCACAATCGGAGTTCGGGCCATTCCTCTACCTGAGGATGTGACCAGGCTGCTGGAGAAGAATGCAGAGCTCATTCGAACCATGGAGCACTTCAACCTGCTGGCACGAGAGGGCAAAATTTTAGAGATTAGTTCCAAAACTCTGGAGGAAATCCATGATTTAAAAGTTGAATTAGAAAAACACCTTCAGGGCCACAAGTGGAGGAATGCAGTGGAGCATATCTGGGCTTTTGGACCGCGTCGCTACGGCCCCAACATTCTTCTGAACAGTGTTGAGGGATACCAAAGGCCATCGGTGTGGCAGTTTCTCAATTTAGAGAAGGAGAAAGGCGAAGGCGCCACACTGCGAGATTTCGATAACAGCATCGGTAGTGGGTTCCAGCTGGCTACACTTTCAGGCCCCATGTGTGAGGAGCCACTGATGGGCGTCTGCTTCTCCATGGAGAGATGGGATATGAAAATCCCATCTCAGACAGTGCAGAAGGACTCACAGGAGGACTCTTTTTCTCAACAGAGTTTGGAGGCAAATAATAATGAACGTGATATTGGAGAAGACAACGAGGCACAGAACAGGCATCGAGACATGGCAGACTGCTATGGGCCGTTTTCAGGTCAGCTCATTGCTTCCATGAAAGAAGCGTGCAGGTACGCCTTCCAGGCTAAACCACAGCGCCTCATGGCTGCCATGTACACCTGTGAGATCATGGCCACAGCTGATGTCTTAGGTAAGCAGAACCCTCTACTTCCTTTTAAAAAAATAAATGACTTGCATATCATAATTTAACAATTAACATGTGGTCTTCAATGACATCCTATATTTATTTTATAATGATATACTGACCTGGCTTTTTGGTCTTATTATTGTTGAACATGTTGGTTTATTTTCCCTTTGGTTAACAGTTTTGAACATTATCCACAATGCCATTCAACAACCCACTTATAGTACTGCTAGTGGGAATAAGCCCTTCATCACGCTCTAAATAAGCTTCATCTCTGTCTAAAGAGCATGATGCAGCAGTGATTTAGTCCTTTAGTCTGTCCAGCTCTCTCACCTCCATCTGTACATTCTGCACAAACATTCTGTTGAGCGAGAAAAGAAACTCTTGCTCTTTTCTATTTATCCGCTAACAGCAAAACCTGGCTGTTATCCATTATGCTTGAGATCAGTGACAGTTTTTTCACCTATTAAGCACTATTCGTATCATTGTAACTTCACTAGTAGTGTCCCCCTATTACATCAGTACAGCACACAGCCAAAACCTCTAATGGGAGCAATCAAATTACAAACAAATTAGCACCAGACTCACTAAACACATCACAAATAGTTAAATATAAACATATTAAATGTGTTACAGGGTGGATTTTTCCTTTAGGTTTTGTGTATAAACATATACAGTTTGATTCACTATGCAACACACAAAACCATACCGGAGCTCTAATGTGCAAAACAGTGAATAGGACAACAGAGTCTGAAAGGAATTAGACAAAATGACGAAATCTATTCAGTTGCAATAAGTAGACATATACAGCCTTGTATTTGCAGTAACTACAAGTGTAAATTAGCAAAACTTCAGCTCCAGTTGAATGACATGAAAACGTTACACTTCAAGTCAAATTAAGTCACATTGTTATGGATGGAATATCACATGTCCAGACTGTCAATGTTGTGATTTTTCTTAATCGCCACCAACCACATAAAAAACGCTGGCTTTCACCACAAGCATAGCTAAACAGTTGACCTTGAGAAGCATTGCACATACTGTTTTTTCATCGTGTAACATCATGCATTTGTTGGAATGGTGTAACACTATTGTGTCCCAGCACATGTGCTTTTGATCTCATGTTTGCTGTGCGTGAGAAATACATTGCAGCAATGCAACTTCCACAGTGTATTCATGGTCAAGAGAGGTGAAATGTCAATAAGCAGGGAGTTTCATTCTCGTGTTTGGAGCATGCTTTCTCTTGGTACATTTGTAGTTGAGGAAAGTAACTTTTCATAAATGACAGTTTTACTTTGATTGGTCCTAGTCCAGGATCCTAGTTACACACACAAAAAAAGCACAACAGTTCTAATTAACCAGACTAAATAAATAAGAATACATAGTTAGTTAAACAGAACTTCAGTAGAATGAAATGTGCAGCAGATGAACACCATGAACAGTATGCCGACCAACATCGAATGTCTTTGAACTAGACAAAAGCTATGTTACCTCTGAAAATTCAATAATATGTAATATAGTACTGTGCAAAAGGCACCCTATTTTTTATTTTTGAGTACAAACCTTGTTATAGATTTTTATTTTCTGACTTCTGCATTATCAAGTCAGTACAAGAAATAAGTTAGATTTCCAAATATTACGTTTCCAGCACGAAATTAAATGTTAAATAAAAATGTTTGTATGTCAATAAAGAAAGCAGCATATTACATAAGAGACACTTTTCAGACAAAAAACATAATGAAGGCTGCTGGATTTTGCTGCAAAAGTAAGAAGTAAGTGCAACAGTCAAAGTCTCCAGAAGAACTGTGACTGGTTCTGCAAGATGCTCAATAAAACTTATAGGTCATTTCCTTATCAAACTGCACTAATTGTCCCGGAGACTACTATTTTTATTTTATTTTTTTGTCGCACCAAATATTGACTTTTTTTTATTTACTGCTGTTTACCTTTACTGTTTTACTGTTTACTGCTCTTTACGGTATTTATTTTTAAATGTAGAAACACTTATTTTCGTTATTTTGAAGTCATGTTTGCTCTACGGCATTTTTTTGCCTGTGCCTAAAACTTTTGCACAGTACTATATTTTGGTAAATATGGATCATTATTTACTTATCCAACAGCAAAAAAATATATGGTAAGCATGCATAGGCAAGTAGGAAGTTAATACACTACAGAAAGTTGTTGATTCTGTCATTATTTGCATCATACTTTTTAAAAAATCAGATTTATCACAAATATTAACATGTATGTCATTTACACACACACACACACACCCCCCACCCCCCCTTATTGAGGGCATTGATTACAACAAGGCAAAAATGATAAACTAAACTAAACATGGGGGAAAGATCCGTCAGGGTAAACTTGAACACATATTTGCGACCCTTCAAAGCTGTGCTCTTTTGGTTTTGGAAAAGAAAAATGAAAATAATTGAATGCTTTTACTAAATAGTCTTTACAACAGCTGGGTGCTGTTTCTCTTTGCACAATAATTTTCATTTCTGACACGTGGATAAAAATGTCCCTATAAGAAACTGCATATCGGACATAAAAAAATATTTTAAGTGGCAAGGAGAGCACAATCAAAGAAGAAATTACTTGAAATGTTAAAACTCTTGGAGCGTTTCACAAAAAATAACTAAATAAATAAATATGATACACAAAGCATAGATGCCTTTCATAGCAACAAATACATCAAAAGTGTAAAGAATGTATAATAGACAACAGTTAATGTTAGCCTTATATTACTATGTCATGGACAGGGCTTGATATTTTTATATGATCTCATACCCAGAGGAGTCACGTCCAATGCTATGTTAGCATAGCACTTTCATAGTTTAATGGGGCCAGTTATGTTTTATTTTATTTATTTATTTATTTTAAATATTAATAGTAAGGCAATGTCTTCGGGAAGACTACTAATTTATTACAGTTTGGATAAAAAAAAGGTAAACACCATCCATTTAAATCTTCGGATGTCAGGTTTCATTATTAATTGTCAAATTTCTTATGTAATTTAAATTGGTTATGGTTATTGGAAAAGGGTATGGCTGTTAGATTAGTCAGATATCCAATTATAATGTTTTTATAACAGATTTTTTTATTTTATCATTATACATATATATATATATAAAAAAAATCCTTTTTGTTGCAGCCCTAGCATGAACATGCAGCCAGTATCTAATAACAAACCATACCATTATTAATACCATTATTAAGTCAAAAGCTCATTATTGGACATAATTTTAAGAAAACTATTAAAATAACAGTTTTGATTATTTTTTCAAATAGACTTTTGGGAACCTTCAAATGGAACCTTAATACCTGCCTTTCAGTTGCTATTCGAAGTGACTTTTAGACTTTTTTTGTTTGTTTTTTTGTATGTTTGTTTTTAATTATTTTTATTTTTAGGAGCAAATGCAAAGCAGTCGTGTTATTTTTGTCATCTGGGTAAATTTTTTGGGCGTTATTAAGTTTGCACCTGTTTTTATTATTTATGTATTGTATCATTTTTTGCTCTTTTAAACACATAAAACCTTTAATTAATCAGGTGCCCAGGTAAACGTGTAATAGGTAGATGACAAAGAAAAACCTGGTAAAAAAAACAGTCACTTTACCACAAGATAAAACTTATTTTCTGTCAGAACTCAACCATAAATTGTAGTTATTTTGATGTGCCCTTGTATAGCAATATTCATAACCGCACCAGTTTTATTTATATTAACCCCCCACCCCCACCCCCACCCCGGCCTGCTTTATTTCATCCGTCCTCTCATGGTAGTTAATCAAACGTGTTTGTAAAATGTTTCCAAACCCACATTACTTAGCCAGGTCTTCAGAGAGGAAATCGCATGTCACATACAAACAGGAAGCAGTGCTCCCTGCTCCATAATTGGAAGCTGCTGTGGGTCAGCCATGTTCAGATGAGATGATGTCACAGCACCAGGTCCATGAACAAAGACAGGGTTTGTCTGCTGACTGAAAAGGGAGCTGTTAAGGGATTCTGTCCTAAGAGGACCTCTACCCTTAGAGTAATTTTAACCCTGTGTGTGAAAGGTAACACTAATAATAATTAAATGAGATGAATTAATAATTAAAAAAAAACCCACAATGCCTCTTTGAAAATGTGTGTGCAATATACATGACTCAATCCCTGTTTTAACACGGGGCTGATTAATCAAATCCATTCACATTTTCTCACATGCTCTCAGTTGTATATATGGATAGTTAGTCCTTTAAAGGCAACAAAGTTTTAGGCTATTATCTGTGTTTTTGTCAGAGCTTTAGCATTGCACCTATACCTCACTGGTGTGAAGGTGTTATTGGAGTGTCACTAGTGCCTTCATTTTCATTCGTGGTTAAGTCTAGGGTGATGCAGTGTTGTACTGTTAGTAGAGTTATATAACAGATTCACTGTTCATGCTTCTACATTTTGCTCAGTTTTGTCAATGTTTCTGCATCAAAACTATAGTTAGCTATCTAATGGTACAGCTCTGGCTAGGCTTGTGTGATATTGATTTTTTTTTTCTCCCTGCTTGCCATTTTCCATTTTAAAATGTAACGATAAATGAAGTAATCATCCAGAAACGATGGCCCAAAGAAAAGACAGGAAAATTGCATTTCCACCATTTCAGGATTAAGGAGAGTAGGGGAGACGTAATAATACCACCAGCTGTGCAGTCAAGTGCTGCTGCGGCAATTGCTACAACTCGGCTGGATGGTGGATATTTAGATGATTCTGCAGTAATGTGCAATAAACAGTAACAAAAACATTACAGTGCATTTTCAATATAATCCTTTTCTAAATCGCCTGCCTAATGTCCACATGGGCTAGATACTCACTGTTGATGCTGCTCAGGTTTATTTATTTATTTATTATTTTATTTATTTTATCAAGTGACTGGCACAGGAAAGATCAGGTGAACACAGGTCTAAACAAAAAAAAAAGGAAACAGCTTTATTAATCACTTTCTAATTATCATCACCATTAACAATTATTTATATTATATTATTATAAAAAAAAAATACTTTTTGTAAGGCGTTAGACTACACTTTGTTGAAGGCCTATTTAATCTTTTTGGGTCAAAATCTTCCTACTTTTTGTCTTTTGGCCAAAAAAAAAAAAGTTCAATTTTTTGACCATTCTTGCTCAAAATGTTTCAGTTGCATCCCTAAAAATATCTGATTACTGTTAAGTATATACCCTAATCAGCCATAACGATACATTAAGAGCCAGGGGGGATGGTCAGTGTAAATTATTATTTTGTTTAAAGATCCATTTAGTTCTGCCCTTCAAAAGCTAAATAAGATATTTATGTCTCCCAGAAGACAAAATACTAACAATTTACACCGACCATCCTGTTCAAAAGTTTACATCCCCCTGGCTCTTAATGTAACCTTCTTGAGCATCAATGAATGTTTGCACCTTTTGTAATGGTTGTGTACGAGTCCCACAGTTGTCTTATTCAGGACAGAACTAAATAAAAAACAACATGGGATTTAACACGTGTCTGTATGTATGTGTGTGTGTGTGTGTGTGTGTGTGTGTGTGTGTGTGTATATGTATGTATGTATGTATGTATATATATATATATATATATATATATATATATATATATATATATATATACGATAGTTTGAATAAATGTGTTAGGTTTTTTTAAGATGAAGGTCAAGAAGGAGAATGCAAAATACAAAACGCGGTGTTCGCCCATTAAATAAATATTAATCCACGCATTTCTTGTGTTGACATAAATCATGTATTTCATGCTTGAAACTCACAAGGGGATATCAGTGAACGGATGTCATCTGCATTTCCCTCCGGCAGGAAATTTTCTCATTTCATAAAATAAGCACGCTCTGTCCATCCAGGCGTAGATGTTCTCAGTGGTGTGTGTCCTCTGCGCAGATACAGAGTGATTACACTTGTATTGGTTGCTTCATGTGTTTCGTGTGTGCTGGTTTCCAGGCCACTCGTTTAGTCACTCGTGTGTCCGTCATGTCCTGATCCGCAGGACTATGGTGTGAAGGGTGTTAAGTGATGTCTGAGTGATCTCTCAGGCCCGGGATGAAGAGGTCAGCGGTCAGCCGCCTCTCTCTACTGTCTGTCAGCAGCTATTATTGTACGAGCTGCGCTCTGTTAACACACTCCGGTCTCCTGGGCTGCTTTGTAAAACACACAGCGTTCAGCTCTTCCCCTCACTTCCACCTATTCTTGTTCAGCTGAAGTGTGTGTGTGATGAGCTACAGGGTGTGTGCGTGTTTATAAAAGGAGGAGGTTGTCCAGAAGAGAATACGCAGATGAATCCCACACTGTGTGTGTGTGTATATGTGTGTGTGTGTGTGTGTGTGTGTGTGTGTGTGTGTGTGTGTGTGTGTGCACGTATCTGCCCTATGTCATATTATCAGCTTTCTGTAAGTGATGACATTAATGACTCATTATTAAAGACTTATGTTTGTGTGTGTGTGTGTGTGTGTGTGTGTGTTTGTTTGGATAGGGCGTGTGTATGGCGTCCTCTCCAAACGTGAAGGTCGTATCCTCAACGAGGAGATGAAAGAGGGATCAGACGTGTTCATCATCAGAGCCGTACTGCCGGTGGCCGAGAGCTTCGGATTCGCTGATGAGATCCGCAAGAGGGCAAGCGGCCTGGCAAGCCCTCAGCTGGTGTTCACTCACTGGGAGGTGAGAGAGAAGGACACTGGGAGGACATAGGGAACTGAAAAGGGAGGGAAGGAAGGAAATGAAACGATTATTAAAATAAGGAATGATAATAGATAAATAAACAAAAATGAAGTATAACAGAAGAAAGAAAGGAAGAACAATGATATTAAAATAAACTATCATAAAAATAAATGAATTAATAAAATAAGCAGTGATAGAAAGGAATGATGGATGGATGGATGGATGGATGAAAGCCAAAGGTAGGAAAAGAGAGTTAATAAATGAATGAAGGGAAGGAAATATAAACGGATAATGATGAGTGAAAAGGGGAAATGGGAAAGAAGGGAGAATAAATTGCATAGAAGGTCATATCATATAGTAATATATGTAAATAATATACAGATGCTATATAACTCATCCTTATTGCCGCTGCTTCTTATGGAATCTCCATAAACACACACACACACACACACACACACACACACAAGTGGAATGCTTATTTAATTCTGTATTTAACTCCCCAGCTTACTGTACATTGTGTTTCTTAAATGTGGCCTTTGTGATTCGAGAGTGTGATCTGAGGCTGCTGTCTCTGTGTGTGTGTGTCTGTGTGTGTGTTCTCCTCTTAGAGTTAAACTGCTGCTGTCATACTTTCTTTGTTTCCATCAGGTTGTCCAGCTAACTGTTGAATTGTGCAATTTCCACAAATAACTGATTTACTGATTTAGAGGTCTTCCCTGAATTCTTATCTCCACACACACACACACACACACACACACACACACACACAATATAGTTCTATTCCTAGAAAACCCACATGACATTTACTAACAAATGCAATGTCAAAACACTACTATAAACATTTTATTCTACTTGGATAATTTTTTTTAATCATGCTCACCTGTTCTCAGTGTGTTTTTATTTTATTTTATTTAAAAACATTTTTTAGATTTAGCATATACCTCACTCCTAATGCATAATGCACATGCCATTTGTTTACTGGCAAATCTAGTTCTCTAGGATTCCTGCGTCACATCACATCAGGAACGCTGAATCTTGGAAGAGTTTTGTTTTGGCTTTAAAGCTGATTTTCTGTACCCACGTGTGTGCACATACACGCACACACAGACACACACAGTTAATAATTTTTTGGTTTCGTTGAGAAACCACACTAGCTCCTGGGACACACTGTATATCAGAATATTCCAATGTTGGCATGTGCTTTGTTTATCCAAATTGCAGCATTTATGGTAATTATGACTCTTCATCGGTAATCGTGTGTGTAAACTTCATTTAGATGAAAGGGTTGCTATTGAGAAAATATTTGTCATAAACAGTCATCAACCTCACATCTGTACAGCTTATCGAGAACATCTGTGTGAGATGGGAAATGTGGGAGAATTATTGATACAAGGGTTTGGGGGGGACGCTCTGTGTGTGTGTGTGTGTGTGTGTGTGTGTGTGTGCACGGGCGTGGAACTGGTGAAGCCATTCAACCTGGGTGACCTGTGGCTGGAAAGAGCATGTGTGTGTGTGAGTTATAGCCAACAAGAGTCTTATAAAGTCAAACCCGCTGTACCTCTTCATTCTTCTTTTCACCTATTCTCTATCTCTCTTTCTCTCTCGCGTGCTCTCTCAACCTCGATCGCCTCGTACCTCCAGGGTTGTGGCATCGAATCCCATCTCCGCCCTCTGTGCACGGAGCTTGCATGCTTCCCTGTGTTTCGGGGGTTTCCTCCGGGTACTCCAGTTTCCTCCCCCAGTCCAAAGACGTGTTGTAGGCTGATTGGCATTTACAACTTGTCCATAGTGTGTGAATGGGTGTGTGCGGGGTTTACACCCCGTCTAGGATGTCCCCCGTCTTGTCCCTCGAGTTCCCTGGGATAGGCTCCAGGACCTCTCGCGATTGTGATAAGCGGTATGGAAAATGGATGTATGGATGTGTGATGATAATTGATTATAAATCTATTATTAGTGCAAAAAAAATACAGACAACTGGTGTGTAAAAACATATTTTAAGAAGATTCTGAACGAACTTGGTCACATATGGATCAAAATCTGGTAAATTAAACTGGACTGTATCATAGCAGATTCAGTGGTGTTGTCAAATATCGAATTGGGGAATAGCTGCATAACAAATATTATTTGTAAAAATTGTCTCACTGCTTGCCAGGATGCCACACGCTTAGCTGCTGATAGAATGATTTCACATCTTCTCTCATAGTATGTATGGAAGTGATTAACTCTTGCTGCTGTCATGTCACAGAGAGGTTTTAGACACAGCCTCAGTCAGGTGTGTGTGTGTGTGTGTGTGTGTAGTCAAATGGCAGGGGTTGACATTAGCAGAGACAGGTGTCATAATCAGGGTGTGTGTGTGTCTCTGTGTGGCTCATCCTGCTGTGTTGCGAGACCATTAGGCACATATGCCACAGTCTCAGTCTATCTGCCAAGTGTCTTCTGCCCCTGGCGTGAGGAAGAGACACACACACACACACACACACACACACACACACACAGAGACACATCGACCTGCTGGCCATTGGCATAGCTTGAGCAGTTCAGGTCACCTAATCTAATTATGTACACGGCATCAGGGCTGGGTGTGTGTGTGTGTGTGTGTATGTGTGTGTGTGTGTGTGTGTGAGAGAGAGAGAGAGAGAGAGAGAGAGAGAGAGAGAGATAGATGCTGTTAGTGTAGCTGCATGCTGACACTAGACTGTTATGTGGTCATGAAACACAATTGGTGTCACTCAGTGTAAGCCCTGTTTGTCTCTCTCACACACACACACAGTCATAGTCTGAGGGTTCATTAAATCTTATGTTTGGTTTGACTCCCATTCATTATCCATCCTCACCACTATTCTGTAATTATTAGGAGATGAACAGGCATAATGAGAGCATAGATGACTCTTTAGTACACTAGTACGTGCCCAAATGTAATCATATTTTCCTCAACAAATAAAATTGATACAGAAATGTCAGAATCAGTTGATTGGACTTATGTGAAATATTTCCTTTTGAAAAGGTGAATCTACAAAAATATATGATCAGATGCACAGAATAGGCAAAGCAAGAGGAAACCCCTATGATATGTGTATGTGTGCTAATGCTTCACCCAGTTTTTTTTTTTTTGTAATTAAATTTTTTATCCCAGAGGAAAAACCTGCCTTTTGTAATGTATGTCTTGTTAGGCTTATGTAGAAGTAGCTACCTGGAGTTAGCATACCTGAATACCAAAGTCACTGAAATTCATTTACTTTCATGAAGTGTATGCAGTATATTAAATATAGTCTTGTAACAAAGCATATTAGAGTAACATTATTACGTTCAACCACTTAACAATAGAGCTGTTCCGTCTTGTAGTTGTAGTGTAGTGTTTTAGCCACTGCAGAACTTTCACTTAACCAAAGCACATCAAAGAGGAAAAGGAGTAAAGCTTTATTTCCGTGTGTATTTCTAAAGAAATTCTCTTATTCCATTTAAAAAGTTAAAACTTTGTCTAAAGCCTAAAACGGTTCATTTCTAATTGAGTAAAATCACTCTTTTTTGTTTGTTTGTTTAAACATAAACTAACTAACCAAATTACTAAAATATGTACTAAAATACATATTAATACTAAAATAAAAGACAAAAAATAATTTAAAAGTATTTGTTAAGATGAATGTTGATTAGACTGAGAGTGAAATGGAAAAGAACGCAATGGAATGGTGTGCAGTGGAATACACACAGGTTCCAGTGTATTTGAGTATACATGTTGGAATAATGTAGTAGAATAGAATAAATTGGAATAGAATAGACTGGAATAATAGAATACAATGAATGGAATAGAATAAACTTGAATGAAATATATAACTTGGACAGGGGTGGAATGGAATTAACTGAAATGGAGTAGAATGGAATGGGGGAGTGTGGAAAGAAATGGAGTGGAATGAGTTAAAACGAATGTCATGGGATGGTAGGATGAAATGGAGAACAACAGAATGGGAAAGGAAAGATATGAGATACAGTGGAGGATGGAATGGAGTAGGAGAGTCAGAATGTAATAAAATGTATCCACTGATTAAGAAGAGGATGAAATAGAGTGGAATGGATTGAGTTACATTAAATAGGAATGAATTAGTATTAAGTGAATGGAATCTTAGGGAATGATAGAGACATATAAAGACAGAGACTAATAGAGAAAGAAAAAGAGGGACAGGACTGGAAACCATTCACTTAATTCGGGGATATTCACCGCAAACACACACACACATACACACACACACACACACACAAACAAATGTCCTTCTCATCCTCACTGTTCTCCAGAGAGGCTGGGTGGCAGATGCTGGTTGAGGGCGTAAATGGGGCCGTTGATGCCATCTGTGCTGCAGTAAAAGAGCTCCCAGGGCTGTGTGTGTGTTTATCAGGGCCTCTGCCGGACTTGTACAGTAATCGTACCTCCTGTCTATTTTCAGAGCATGAAGTCATTGTCTCTCACTCTCTCTCTCTCTCTCTCTCTCTCTCTCTCTCTCTCTCTCTCTCTCTCTCTCTCTCTCTCTCTCTCTCTCCCTCTGTTTCTGTCTCTGTCTCCCTGTGTGTGTACGTGTGTGTAGCTGCAACCATTGCGTCATACCCATGGCACCTGCTACTGGCTGTGTCTTTCTTTCTGTGTGTGTGTGTGTGTGTGTGTGTGTGTGTGTGTGTGTGTCTGCACACACACACATGCAGTGCTCTCCATAATGAGCATTCTGTCAGACTGCCTTTCTTGACAATAGAGACAGTAGAGAGACTTAAACTGAATAATAAATCAGACACGTACATTAGGACTGTGTTATAGCGTAACAGTGTTGTATAACATTATAGACAATAAAGTTTTTAAAACTTCTTTAAAAAATTGTAATAAAAAATAACCGCATTTGTACTTTGTTCTAATAACAGCACAACAAAAAATTATTTGAATTTATAAAACAACAAATGATTATTCATATGATATAAGGATTATCAGAGAAGAATAAGAATAATTACAGTTGTTTTTACAGAATATTTTATTGAACAAATGTTATGTTTTCATATATTTTAATGTAAATAGATAACTGACGATACATTATTCTAGGTGTTGATTTATAGCAGCACGAGTGATGTTCAGTGGTGTCTCTGTGTGGTTATTGCAATGGGACATTTAGAGCCTGGAGCATCAATCCAGCATTACACTGATGTCAATTAACTGAATGCAAAAACTATATTAAGTGTACTAAAGAGTTTCTTTCCTTCTTTCTTTCTTTCCTTCTCCACATGTTTATTTAGGACAAAATAGCCTTTCATTTATTTTGGCTTTCTACGCCATTATTTTTTGTTGAACTGTAAGTAGTTACAATTTCATCTCAGGCTGGCTGAGTTTATTGGCAATGTTCTGTTTTTTTGTATTATTATTTTTTTTATTATTATTGTTTTTTTTAATGGTTTCCAAGTTAATACTTTTGATTAGTTTCCTGGAGTGTAATTTCACTTCTGCTAAAACAAGTTTGTTAGAGATTTAAGATTCTCAGGCACTCAGTTCACAACTGTAAAATAATAATCCCCATTTGCACCAACCATTATTCTTGGGCATGTATTGATAGAAATAGTTTTATATATATATATATATATATATATATATATATATATATATATATATATATATATATATATATATATATATATAGTTATACAATTATATAGTTATAATAGTTTATAAATATATATAAAACTATTACCCAAAAGAATCACTTGGAACTGTGATAATATAATATTGCAATATATAGTCTTAACCAATTAACAACATCATGCCCAATTGTTGCTGATTAAATCTATACTCGTCTTGGTGACATTACTGTCCTTCACTATATTTAATGCAGCTGTCACTCATTTGTATTTTTGCACAAGGACAGTTCTCTGAGATACTGCGCCTGTACTTTAGTATTTTTGCACAATTTCTGAAATCTATTTACTGCAATACATACACCAATCAGTCATAACATTAAAAACCCCTGTCAAGGAGTGGGATGTATTAGGCAGCAAGTGAACAGTCAGTTTTTGATGTTGATGTTTTGGAAGCAGGGAAAATGGGCAAGTGTAAGGATCTGATTGACTTTGACAAATTGTGACGGCTAGACAACTGACTGGGTTAGTGCGTCTCCAGAAAAGCAGGTCTTGTGGGGTGTTAACGATGATGCAGTGGCTAGTACCTACCAAAAGTGGTCCGGCAACAGGGTCGTGGGCACACAAGGCTGACTGATGCGCATGGGGAGCGATGACTAGCCCGTCTGGTCCGATCCGAAGAAGAGCTACTGTAGCATAAATTGCTGAAAAAGTTAATGAGATTAACTTTAATGCATATAGGGCTGCATAGCTGCAGACCCACATGGAATCATATTTTCTTTTACATCATGTGGACGGCCTTGTGTGTGTGCATTGCTTACCTGGGGAAGAGATGGAACCATTATGCACTATGGGAAGAAGGCAAGCTGGCGGAGGAAGTGTGATGCTCTGGGTAATGTTCTGCTGGGAAACCTTGGGTCCTGGCATTCATGTGGATGTTACTTTGACACCTACCACCTTCCTAAACATTGATACAGACCAAGTACACCTCTTCATGGCAACAGTATTCCTTAATGGCAGTGGCTTCTTTCACCAGGATAATGCGTCCTTCCACACTTCAAAAAATTGTTCTAGAATGGTTTGCGGAGCATGACAAAGAGTTCAAGGTATTGACTTGGCCTCCAGATTGAGCGTCTGTCGGATGTGCTGGACAAACAAGTCCGATCCACGGAGGCCCCACCTCACAACTTGCAGAACTTAAAGGATCTGCTGCTAACGACTTTGTGCCACATAGCACAGCACATCTTCAGAGGTCTTGTGGAGTCTGTGCCTCAAAGCTGTTTTGGCAGCACAAGGGGGACCTACACAATATTTGGCAGGTGTTTTTAATGATAAGGCTAATTGGTGTGTATTTATTTATCTATTTTCTCACACATTATATTCTTACTGTCAAGCTGTTTTAATTTACCTTAATTTCTCCATGAAGGATTAATAACTGTTTCTCCTCTTACCTTACCTTATTTGGCTGAAAATAGTCAGGTGATAAAATAAACAATAAGGAATATGACCCAATGGAGTATGCTATTGTAGGGAATTAATCAACCCCAAATTTAATTATTTCCTAATTACAGCATGCATTGAATTGTGTTATTCCTCTCACCACAGCAATTTGCCAGTGATTACATTTTATAAAAATTTAATTACAGAATCACACATCATACTTTTTACTCATTTAACATTGTGGAACGTTCACTAAACAAGTTAGTTGTGTTATTACTTGTTACTGCAGCTATAAACAGTCATTCCCTCACCAGCCTCTCATTCAGCTCTTCACGTTCGAGAGAAAATGCAAAGCCCGTCATTTTGAAGACTTTCTTGTCATTCCAGCTTGACACTGACACTGGAGTCTCTTCCAAAAAAATGCTGAATAAACATCTCTTCACAGAAAACTTCACCATATAGATAACCAGACATGTTTTTTAACTCATTTATGTTGACTATCCAACATATAAGTTTCTGTGAATGAGCTGTTACTCTAGAAACGATAACATATTAGAATGAGCACATATTAATGTAAACCTTCTGACCAATCAGAATCAAGAGTTCAACAGTGATGTACTGAATTTCATAGATGGATGGATTTACTTTATTAATCCACGATGGGAAATTTAAAAAAATCCAAATGCAATTTTGGTATCTGATAATGCCTGTTGTATAACGTTGTAAATAATGCACATCCACTGTCCTATATTTTCAGGTGTTTTATCCAAGAAATATTCTCAGTATGTTTTGTGTGTTCCTCAGGTCATCTTCAGCGATCCGTTCTGGGTGCCCACTACTGAAGAAGAATATCTCCACTTTGGAGAAAAGGCAGATTCAGCCAATCAGGCACTGAAGTACGTGAATGCCGTTCGGAAGCGCAAAGGGCTTTATGTGGAGGAGAAGATAGTCGAACATGCTGAGAAACAACGCACTCTCAGCAAAAACAAATGAACTCTCTTTCGCAGACATTTATTCCCTTATTTTTGAAAATTTCCTCTTACCTCGTAACACCTTTCAGCTGAATGGGTGTTTAAAGTCTAACATTGTACTGAGTTTCAGATAGATAGTTTATTAGCTCCTTTATTGCAACAGAACTTGTGTTTAAATGATAATACATATATAAATAGCGGTCTGGATTATTACAATTGATACAATTCTGGCATAATTGGTGTATAATTAGTATTCTTCATACTAAAGCTTTATGAAAATTTGAAAAATTTAAGCATCATGTTATCATAATTTGTTATGAAAGATTAGGCAAAGATAACAGCAGATTTATATGGTGTGTACTTAATTTACACTATGTTTGTGTATCTACATGCAGTTAATACATGACAGTAGTTAAGCAAAGATTATACACCAAAGTGAACTCAGAAAAAGGTTGGTCTGAACGGTGTAAGACATTTTTTTGACTGAAATTTCTTGAAAGATTTGAGGTTTTATTATTATATATTAAGCAGCCTTCAAGCTAACATCTGTTAAGCCCTCATTGCCAAACCATTCTTTTTTTACTTGAGCTTTTCTTAAAGATATAGTCTGGTGAAAATGTAAATGTACTCCTTTCCTCATTACCCCAAATGAAGTCAATCAGCCAAGACTTCTATTTATTGAGACTTTCATTACTTGTTAGCTACATTGTCCTCCGAGCTCCAGTACAGAACCTAAAAAGAAACTTAGGACATGTAACACACCTTGACTGCTCAACTATATTTGCAGTAAGGGGAACATTGTGTAAAATTAGATTTTTTCACTGAACCATTACTTTAATTTAGCTCAGTTCTGGAGCTGTGTTTCATCTGCGTTTCTCTACATAGTGTGAAAAGCTCCCCATTGGTGAGAGTCAATTGGATAATTGACTAGCCTAGCCTTCTCCTAGCATTCCCAAATGGATTTCATCATGCAGGCTATTAAGACCTTAAATTAAGTTGTGGGGAAGAAAAGAAAACAAGTACAGTGAATTTCAGGGATTAGAAGCATTGAATT